>NC_084994.1:49835930-49981871 GCF_963854185.1 Sardina pilchardus
ATTTCCATGATGCGTTTGTTTGCACCTCCAAAAATCATGGCGTACCTGGTTCCATAAGTTACTTTTTTAAAAATGTGATACTGCATGGCACACTTCACCTCACCGTGATCACATAATTCATAATTTACCCACCTCTTATTTTACCACTACACCTCTGTTAAAGATGACTATAGGCCTGCATGTTCCAAAAGAGATGCTTTTCATGCCAAAGACTCAGGATAGAATCCACACAATGAGGTGGAGAGACCCCTCATCTTCTCACTCCTGCAACAGCCTCCTCTCACAGGCCTGGCTCGTATGGGGAAACCACTGCGATGGTCCAGAACACAGTGGCACGTCTGGTTTTCAGTCACCTGAAAATGTTAGCCTGCTGTACACTGCGCTCCACTGGCTACCCATAGCCGTCCACATTAAATTCAGGTCACTAAAATGCTTGCTTACAAAGCGATGCCTGGGTTGGCTCCCTCCTAGGCTACTCATTTTCAGGGGATGTATCCTTTTCACACTGTACACCTCTGACCTCCAGCAACTGACAACCCAGTCATCTGCAGAAGTGTTCAGTGGGGTGTGTCAGTGGTGGAGAGGAGACAAGGAACTGGTGGACCACTGTAGCAAATGCAGCCAAGACAAAGGGCATGTATAATGGCCTGGGAAAGCCAAAACTAGGCTGAACACTAGCTTCATCCTGGAGGAAAGAGGGGAGGTGGTAGAGATATACATGGGTAATGTGGACTTGCACCTGGACAACAGACTGAAGTGGAAGTGGAAGGCCGTCGAAGGAACAGAGCAGATTACTTTGATTCGTCTTTTAACGTGCACAGCAAGGCATTGCATAGGGTCCATCTATCCAGTCTGTTGTTGCGAGTGCAAGTTTCTTGCTGCCATCTGTTGGGGGAGCAGCATCAGTGCCAGTGATATCAGTGCCAAGAAACTGCCCGAGCCAATAAAGAAGCTGGCTCTGTGCTGGGGACCATTCTGGAGATGCTTGTTGACAAAGAAATGTATATATTATCATTATTAACTTCACTTGTGTGCGTAAAAGTTATAATCCACAGTTTCATATATGTGTGTTCAAAGTTGTTATTCACAGAAACATAGAGGCCTCACAAAGCTACAGTATGCACCTGCTGATAAGAAACTGGGCATGAGCGAGAGGAAGAATTTAGGGAGTTAGGATGGAGCTCCTGACTGAAGGTCATTCTCATGTGTTTTGATCTGATTGTTAAATAAAAGAACTGTCTTGTGTCCAAGAGCTCAGAGACTGTTTCGGAGAGGTAAAGCACCTCCTCTCTATGTCTCTCCTCTTGGCGCCAGAGTAGTTAATGAAAATTATACTACTTGTCTGTGGTTCTTGTGTCTTAATATTGGGAAGATTTTCCCGACACTTGTTAAGAGATGGATGTTGTTGTACGAACTCATCAGTATTACTGGAGAGCGCTTCATATCTACTACTGATCAGACAGCAGAGTTTTAACAGCTGGAGTTCCACTGCAATAAGGACCGCTAAGAAGTTACTCCTGACCACTGCCGGTGCAGCGCTAGTGCGATAGGGCACTAGTGCAGTGTACACAATGACTCCCCCTACAGGCCAAGAGAGCACATTGATTCTCCAACTACAGGCACTTTTGTGTCCTTGACCTTTTTTTGTACAAAATAAATGCACAAATACATTATCATTATGGAGTTCATG
This sequence comes from Sardina pilchardus, assembly GCF_963854185.1. NCBI lineage: Eukaryota > Metazoa > Chordata > Actinopteri > Clupeiformes > Clupeidae > Sardina > Sardina pilchardus. Next base: position 49,837,621 of record NC_084994.1, read on the forward strand.
CTCCAATACTCCAGTAACCACCAAATGTTGCCCCTGTTTTCTTTTAAAAATGCTTTTGCAAGGCTGTTTATTGGCAGATTTTGCAGTTTTGTGCTTGTCCCCAACCCAGACTGGCCCTCTTTGAATGGTAAAAAAATTAATTAAAGGATGAATTAAAAAACATGTTTTAACATGTTTGTCTAAGGACAAATACAATAATATCAACCCATCAACATTCCATATGTGTATACAAATTTTAAACTATATTTGGAAAAAAATAAGTCTGTCCCCAGGTTTTCTGTCATTTCCACCACCCTCAACAAAACCCACCTTAATAGGCCCACCCATATTTTATTTACTTGGTTACCATGGAAATAATAGAAAAAAGGAAGTATTAGTTGAATGTGAAATTTCAGGCACATGACCTATTCAGATCAAGAAAATAAATTAAGGTAACTCAAGCTTTTATACAGTTTTATTCAGCGTCATTTCCACCTCAGCTGTAGTTCAGTTGAATTATGTAAAACAAATATGAAAATAATGTATTTATGTTTCTAACAAGTAAACAATATGCTAAGTCCAAAACTAAGTCTGACATGAGGGTGTACTCATATATATATATAAAACTATGTATATGGGTGTACTATTATTGCAGATGACAGTAAAATGACATTTCCACCTCTGTCATTTCCACTCCCACAGGCATAGCTTTGGACATGATGATATGCCATACTTGTGCACTATTTGCATGTTCTCATGACATACTTGTGCTTTTGGACTGAGAACTTTATATCACCATTCCAATACACTCTATATGTATGTTTTATTTATCTAGTGGTGGAAATGACATCATTGAAAGCACTATTCAGATTTTTTTTTTTTTTAAATAGTAATATTTCATGGAATTCTAAAACTGCCCACTGTTATGTTAGGACAAATGAATGAAGTTAGGAAAATTGTAAAAAGTGTGTTTTAAGAGAGTGAATTTTCCAAAAGTTCACAGTGCCAAAAGTGCTCCTAGTTGGAGAGTCACCCAACTAGTGTTTTGTGATTTATGTAAAGTGCTGCTGCAACACTACAATTTTCCCCAGGGCCCAGTTTTTTTTTTTTTTTTTTAAATGACATCTGGATCAAAATGATCTGGATTTGGAAATCCCATATTTTGCTATCAAGGATCACCTGATCCATCTTACTTGGATATTGGATTGGATCACTGTGATTGTGGCAAATTTCAGGATTACCAAATCCCATTTACCAGAGCTTTAAATAGATCCCAAACCAAGTTCAACGTTTTGAAAAACCCAAAGGGCAGGTGTGATCCAGATCAAATGTATAATCAGATTAGATGGCCTGATCTTATTTCAGAATTCCTCTTTTGCTTTTGAAAAACCCATATCCAAGATTTGATCCAATATCTGAAATCTCACTAGATTACGTTTGAAACATTGGGCCCAGGGGATCAATAAAGTAAATATATGTATGGCTTCAGTAATGCTGGACTCGGACGCAATTGTATGTATGAGGGACATATTAATCAAGCAGGATTATCATGTAAGAAGATTGCATGGGGAAAAAAGGAAGTGCTGCTTCGAAGAATCAAATGAAGCCTGGCAAGCACTTGACTGTGGTGTCGCAAACCCTGGAGATAAGTTATAACACCGTTCAATATCTCAGATGCTGCTATCATCTTTCCATGTAGCCTAGTTGTTGCCAACTAAACGGTTTACTAAAAACGGCCCATCACTGCACCACCATCACACATGTGATGCATGCTGGAGACAACTAATAATAGGCCTAACAGATGTTTATATGTTAATTCACCCTCAGCTCAGTCATAAATCAAAACCACATGTTGCTCCCCTGCTAGCACAATACAGTGAACCTGACTCTTGCTTAATGTGCTTGTACTTCATGTTTTGTTCCAGTAATGTGGTGTATGGACGACTTACTTACCTAAGCCACATTTGATTTGCAGTCTGTCAAATGTGTTGTTTTATGGCTCTTTGTGTCATATAGCAACACTGTGTCTATGGTGGCCAAAGATTCAAGATTCTCTATGATCTTTGATGTTAGTTCTAGCCTAAAGTGACATTGAATTTGAATTTAACTTTCTGCAAATGTTTAGGATGAGTTTCACAAATAGAAAGTTAGATATAATGACCCAGTCATGTTTTCTCCAAGGTTTGGATGGTTGAAAATCAAATGTATTATTGTTTCTATTCTAAATACAAATAAATCATAGAGCAACATAATTCATAGGCTAGCCTATTTGCGATCAACACTGTGGCACCATCGCCAAGCCTTTCAGAATAACGTGCATCTTATGTAGCCTGTTGACATTCCACTGCTGCCACGTTTTCATTAGCATGCACATCACTGTACAAACCTCACTGTCACAACACACGCCCCCACCAGGGATCCAACTGTGAATCGGTTCCTCCCATAGCGTTCCTCCTACAGCAGGAAAGTTTCGCACGTCCCCCATATGTGTCACCCTGAAGTTCAATGGAATTTGAATAGGTTAGACCAAATAAACGTAGGCTATTTGCAAGAAGTCTAGAGAAATAATAATACAAAATGTTGACAATCAAAAGTCCCATCAACTCATTCATGTGATTATCACCAAACACTGTCACATTGACTTCCGTTCGTATCAATTTTGTAACCCAATGTTTCCATGCCTCACCAAAGATGGCCGTGCGCATCTTCCATTTGCTGTATTGGTGATGTCACTCGAGTTACAAAACTTTCCTGTGCTGAAGGGTAGGGTATAAATGAGGGCTGTTACAAAAGCGTAGGGAAAGGGTTACAACGAAATCATATCTCTGAGCTACTGGTAAGCCAATATTTCATTAATGTGTTTTAATCCGTAACATGCTATCTCAAGGAAGATAGATAGGCCTATATGGCAACGTTTCTCTACACGATGTAGCCTATTAGGTTTAGGTCTCAATCGCGACTTTAGGCTATTGGTTAAGATAGTTGCATAAAAGCCTCAGACTAGTTTACCCTACACTCCACATTGTTGTAAATAGCAGGCTTTATTGTTTTAAATTGTTCAAATGGCACCGAATCATGTCCTTGTCTTCTAAGGGAAACATAAATAAAATGTTTCTCAATTAAGCGAATATTGAACATTCATTCCAGTGTTTTCATTATGTTAACTCAGACCCACTGCACCATGGCTCTAAGAACAGCAGCCTCACGTCTCCTCATTGGTTCGCAAAGATGTGCTCTTGTCACTTCATCCAGAACTCAAGGGACAGCAGCTGCAGCCCAAGAGGGTAAGCTAGTTTATGGTCAACAAATCACAAAAAGAGCTAACTGTGGTAGACGTATTGTTCTGTTGTGGACACGTTATAATTTCCTCTTAAATGCATTGCTGTACAGATAGCCTGTGCTACATTAGGCCTACTATACTTTGCTTTGTCACTGTCTGAATTCTGAGACATTCATTTTTAACTTTCCATTTTTTAGAGACCGTCAAGGCCCAGAAACCTGCAAAGGCCCGTAAGTCTCCATTCGAAGCCACCTCAACACTATGCACTACTTCAGCCATTGTTTTGAATGCTATTTCCTGTGTCTTTTCATACTGATTGTGTGTTTCTCTCCACTTCAGCCAAGGTGCAGTTTAACTGGCGGGATGCCTTAGACCTGGATAGCCAGCTCACAGAGGAGGAGATTATGATTCGGGATTCGTTTCGTGACTACTGCCAGGACAAACTGATGCCCCGCATCCTGATGGCCAACAGACATGAGCGTAAGAGTTTGCTTTTGACCATCAGAAGCCATCATCAAACAATGTCCTCTCTAACAGTTACATACACAATCATCATACATAACCATGAGAAACACTTGTCCTTCACAATGAGACTGATCACGTTTGGTGTGTGTGTTGTGTATAAACAGATTTCCACAGAGAGATTGTGAGTGAGATGGGAGAGCTCGGTGTCCTGGGCCCAACTATTAAAGGTACGCTCATAATTGTTCATAATCAATAGGTTTTTTTTCTTCAGAAACAAGACTGAAAAGTTCTCCTGATAAGTAAATGAATTAATAATCAAATAACGACATTACAAAGCAAGACAATCACTGCCACAAATGATTACGTTAACAACATTACTTGTTAAACATACCTTGTGAATAATGTATGATGTCTGCCTTTGTGCACCTTTTTGCGTACACCTATATATTTAACAGAGAACATTCTAGACTATCATCTTCTGTTACTGTTGGTTTCAGGATATGGCTGTGCTGGGACTAGCTATGTGGCCTACGGTCTCATCGCCAGAGAAGTGGAGCGTGTAGACAGTGGGTACCGTTCGGTCATGAGCGTACAGTCCTCCCTGGTCATGCATCCAATCAACGCCTATGGCACAGACGCACAGAAGGAGAAGTATCTACCACGACTCGGTAAGCACTGCAAGCTATTCACTCATTCACAAATGAATATAATCAGTCAATTTCCTACTTCTGCCAATGTTGTATCTGATGTTTTTGTGACATGAGATAAATACACTGAAGTACTGAAGTACTGTATATTCACATGTCAACAGATGAAAACACATTAGAGCGTCTCATCCATGAGGTTAGCGAACCAGAATGTGTATAAAATGTAATGGCTTTGTTGTGCGTTGTTGTGCACAGCTAGAGGAGAGATCCTGGGCTGCTTTGGCCTGACAGAGCCCAACCATGGCAGCGACCCCAGCGGTATGGAGACCAGGGCCAAATACAACCCTTCCAGCGGCACCTACACCATCAGTGGAGCCAAGACATGGTGAGTCCAGCTTTCACTGTACAGCTTAGTCATAGCATAGGGCACGGAAATGAATGAATGACTAGTTGAACTGATATATACATGTTGTGCAGAAAGTCAAAGATCACAGTGTCTTCGTGATGACACTGTAGTTTCTAAGTAGGACACTGGATATGGACAAGTGCGTCTGAACGTTGCGCAATATTTGTGCAACCTGACGGCCAACGTCAAGGTTAGCTATAGGACAGACTACTTATGTAAGAAATGGCATCTGAGGTTTACGCCATGACCCCATATATAGACATTGCAACTGAACACCCATGCATGCCCCCATCACCAACACACTCTCCCACGTGCCTGAGTTACATTCAGAGACGAGTCACAAGGTCTCAACCTGTGGAACTGGAAAGGACACGTTGTGTGGATTATACGAACCTGACAGACCTGACTTGAAATGGAAGCCTCTCGCTTGTTAATATTTAAAAAATTAAGCCCTGAACATTTCACTCCAGTGCACACCTCATTGAGAATACCAGCAGCCCTGATAGTGTTTATTATCTAATTTAAGCGAGAGGCAAGTCATTTACACTTTCCTTTACATTCATTTACTTCCAAGTAATCGGAAGTGAACTGTCCTTTCACCCCATATCTTAACTGCACACAATTCTACAGTAGTAGTAAGCAGTTGAAACTAAATCTTTTTAATGACATTGTTTTCACAGTACTGTGAAGCGCAAGGTTTTGAGCAGAACTTTTGTCAGACGCTTGTCTCTATTTTCTCTCTGTCATTCACGTTGATGCAATAGAAGGGCATATTTAACAAGGAGCATTTTAAATGCCACATGACAGTCGCTCGCTTAGATGCAGTTAGGATCCGCTGTTGAGCGTGAACTCCCAGAGGCTTTTGCCCCATGTCTATCCATCTCTGATCTGAACATCCGGTCTTTGTCAACCCAGGATCACTAACTCCCCGGTGGCTGACATCTGCGTGGTGTGGGCCAAGTGTGAGGATGGGAGGGTGCGGGGCTTCATCCTGGAGCGCGGCATGAAGGGCTTGGTCACGCCCAAGATCGAGGGCAAGTTCTCGCTGCGGGCCTCCGCCACGGGCATGATCCTGATGGACGAGGTGGAGGTGCCTGAGGAGAACCTGCTGCCCCACGTCTCCGGCCTGGGGGTGAGTATTTATGGCCACTTGCCCCGAAATATACCCCCGACTTCTAGCTCCTCAGTCCTGTTCTTCTTTGTATGTATACTTCTATATGGGTATGAACTCACATAGAAAATGATACATTAATAAAATTCTTAAATTATTTGAGCTAATAATGAATTGGGCGGTGAAGCTGACTATATCTGTACGGTGTGCCTCTAAGGGTCCCTTTGGCTGCCTAAACAACGCCCGCTATGGCATTGCCTGGGGAGCGCTGGGAGCTGCAGAGTTCTGTTTCCATGCCGCCCGTCAGTACACCTTGGACAGGTAAAGAATATTTGTGGCACTTTTTCCATCTAAATTTTTCTGGAGGAAAACCGTTCCTAAATGAAAGCATTTACACATTATGCAGTTAAAAATTCTTGAATCGACCCATGTCCTTAATTATCATAGCATATATCTTGTTTTGTTGCGGACAGAATCCAGTTTGGTGTACCACTGGCCAGAAATCAGCTGATGCAAAAGAAGATGGCAGACATGCTGACCGAAATCACCCTTGGGCTACAGTCCTGTCTCGCCCTGGGCCGACTCATCGATGAAAAGAAGTAAGACTCACCAAGTTACATGTCCATGTTTGCTTGCCTAGTGGTTGCCATTATAGAGCAATTATCACAGATTGTGAGTGGGGTTTGATGTTCTCCTTCCTTTGTGAACGGCAGGGCCGCACCGGACATGATATCCATGATGAAGCGGAACAGTTGTGGTAAAGCACTGGACATTGCTCGCCAGGCTAGAGATATGCTGGGAGGCAACGGTATTGCTGATGAGTACCACATCATCCGCCATGTCATGAATCTGGAGGCTGTCAACACATATGAGGGTGAGCAAATGACTAAGAAAGTGATCAGACAGGGAATTGGGGGTGATACACATGGCCTATTATGCAATTCACCAGTAGGGGGCAGTATAGTACAGCTTAAGCTCTGTGACTTTGTGGCCTCAAATGACTGGTTACCTGTCTACTCTCTTCAGTATCACTAACAAAATAATCGGACCCCGTTAATCAGTCTCACGTGTGTCTGTTCTCTTCTTTAGGAACCCATGATATCCATGCCTTAATTCTGGGAAGAGCCATCACCGGACTGCAGTCATTCACTGTTGAAAAGTGAACTAAAGCATCAAGTCCTCTTTCCCCTAAAGTTACAAAAGAACCTCAGTAACAATGAACTCCAATTCTTTGAAGTGCCTTTGTATGTTGTGCATTTCACATTAAATGCCTATTCATGTTTTAAAGAAAACTGGGTCCAAGCTTTGAGATAGCTATCTCAAGTTGAAGCTGAATGTAAATATTGTTTCATTTTTGTGTCAACAGACACAACGGGTTGAGTTTACACGTGGAAAAGAACTCTATAAACGATGTGCATTGTTTTAATCTTCTATGGAAATATTAAAAGTCAGATGTTCAGAAAATAGTATTTTTGTCAGAGACACTTCTGAAGAACAAAGAAAACAACTGGATTGCTACTATTTAGCATGACTATTATCGTTAATAGAATTTGTGAGATTATAGATGAGAACTGTTACTGAAACAAGTAAATATATTATAACTGGATAAACCTACTGTCATGGTTTTAAAACTGACAGTATGTTTTACTGTTTTCAGTGTTTTTAAGCTTTAAGGTCAGACTAATTTATTTGTTATGCTCTGTTAATAAACTGTCTGTACGAATGTATGTTAGGGCTATGCTTTTGTTGTTTGACTGTTGTAACATCACTCGGCCCTAGATGACTTCAATCATTGAGAACCCATATACTGTACCAACATAAAAACAACATGAATGGGAATAATAATCCCCACAGTAATCTGCTCACGGCTGCCAATCATTACATGATGGAAGTGCCAGAAGGCACATTACAGAATCAAGTTGTCTGGTTTCACAACCTACTCTGTCTCACAGTGTGAAATGGAACAAGAAAAAGAACAAATACCATAGGATATAGTAAGTATTATGAAGTATAATATTATAAGAAGTATGTTACACACTGTCACAACAATACCGCTTTATTCTGTAAACTATGCACCTGAACGATACAGCAATTGCCTCTGCAGATATGACTACACGGTTCAAAGTAAAAAATAACTATGATTTCATCAAGTAGTGGTGTCTTATGCCAGGTGCTCTTGGGTCGAATATGTACTGAGGACTCCAGCAGCCTCAGGCCTCTGCCTGGCGTAAACCGGTGTTGAGGGCGGACAGGTCTTGGCTGACTCCCTGCAGCTCAGCCAGCAGCCGACTGCAGTTCTGGAGCACCTGCGAGAGTTCTGTGAGCCTGGCCTCCATGGCCTGACTGTTCTCCTCGTACACACCGAACATGTGGTCTTTCATTTGCTGGCACACCTCGCTCACCTGGAAGATCACCGCCAGAGAGAGGGAGGAAGGCCAACACACTTCAGAACCATCAGGCATTCCTAGTGTTCTGTAAACTAGCATGAACCGGCAATTCTATTTCCCTAACTATACCATAACATAAATCACAATATAATACTACACTTCATGTGTTCACGAGCACCTGAGGGATCACCAGATTCATTACTATACCATAACATAAATCACAATACTACACTTCATGTGCTCACGAGCACCTGAGGGATCACCAGATTGTATTATACTGTATTACAGATTGTACACCAGATTGTATTGTACTGTATTATAACATAAAACACATGATTGCATGACACAAAGAACAGCTCCAAAGCATGGAAAAGAGTACCTTGTTTGAAAGTTTCTCCTGAAAGTTGATCATCATTTCTTGGTCACTGGAACGGTTCTCATTAATCTGCCCTAACACCCCCTGGACCCTTTTCTCCAGTTCATCAATTCTTGAGCTGAGAATGACAAACCACTGCCACTACATTTGACATACAGAGGATAATAAACTTGCAATTGCAGTAGCATATGGCAACACACTACCTGCTTCTTATCAATTTACACTTACTCTGCAGGAAAAATCTATCAAGGAGAGCGGCAAGATTATTTTTACATTCATTCACACCTTATCTTTTGATCAGGATCGTCATCCAGACTGGCAGCCAAGGCAGACTTCTCAGCTGTGATTTCATGGTCTGTGTCTAAACCTTCATCAGCATCCTACAGGTTCAGCAGACAAATACAGTTATTTCCATACAAACCATATGGAGGGTTTTTTGGAAGTATTTAAAATATACTGGCTACCCTGTACACTGAGAAGCCTAGCCTACCTCCACTTGATGTGAGTTGTGGCATCTTGATTTGGGGGATGACTGTAAAGATGAAGGCAGACTCTCAAAGAAATAGTCTTCCATTTGGCTGAAAATCTACCTAAAACAGGATAAACAAAGGATCACAAAACTTAATCCAGGCTAAATGAACACAATCAAAACCAACCAGATAACATTAGCCTACCATAACACCTTAAAAACTTTTCTTATGTTGGTTGTTAGCCTAAACTAGCCTTTATGTCAAGTTGACAATATCATAATATTTAGTAGCCTAACGTTAACTTAAAACCAATCAAAATCCTTATCTGTGGTAAGATTAAATAGTTATTTTGGCAAGAATTTAACGTTCAGTTGTGTGTTACTTACAACACCAAATAATCCTATACAATAATGTTAGTTGCTAATCCTCCTATTAACTGATTTCAAGATCATTGCTAGTTAACGGTAGCATAACTGAAATAAGCTAACCTTGCTCTTGTTTAATGTTAAATGTTCCTAGTAACAGTTTGACGGTTCTTCAATCTCATTAGTTAACTCTTAATAGTCCTATACTGACCAGATAACTTGTATTGTATTACTTATAGATTTGCTAACGTTAGCTATCTAACTTACCTACGCCTAGAGCAAACAAAACAGCTAGCAGCTAACCTTTCCTTGCAGTGACAAACTCACCAGCGCAGGTGCACAGAGTTCTCCAATCTCAAAGTGACGTGCACGAGCCAAGAAAGCAACAAAGTAACCCTCAGTAGGCCCTATGCTAAAACAATGTATCATTGTTGGACTGGCAGTCTTGTCTGTCCAAATAGACAGGATGCATTTGGATCAAATAGGTCTTGCTGGGTTTGAATGAAGGGCCATGAATATTTCCTAATATTGTAACGTTATAACAAAATATTGAAAATGGCGAGGCTGAGGTGGTTCAGCCACAGGTAGGCTAGATTATTCAACAACACCCAATACATGCAATAAGGTGATGAGACTGCATGCCTCATACTTCTGTGTGACAGACTGTTATGAAAGCTGGCTCTAAAGCTGATGGGATTCATTGTCTAAGCATTATGTAAGAATCAATCAAACTAAGTAATTTCTGTCTCCGGAGAGTTTTTTTTATTTTTCAATCCCAGGTCAATGTTGTGTTGTGATTGTTTAATGTCAGTTAAGCTGTAGTCTAATTGAAACAATTTAGACATGTTTTACATATTTTATTTGTATAGATTACAGGGCATTCATTTCATTGTATAGCGGCCCTAGGTGCAAAATGGGCATGACTAGCATGAATCGTCAGGTTGGACCAGGGCCGATGCTGTAACATCCGACCAATCCCTGTGCTTAGGATAATGACGATTGCTGGGGTGAAATCCCTGCCAACGCAAGTGTCTCACTCAGCTCAGCATTCTACATCGGAACAGTGTTGGGTATACATCATGTACAGAAACTTAGATGTGCTGTAGAATGAATTTCATCAACTAAGAAAAACAGCATTTAACCTACAGGTGATATATATTTCTACTGTTTCTTTATTAATTGAACAGACTTTTAAATAATCTTTTAAATGTGCAATGATTTTATTGTATATTATAAATCTCTTTGTAGCAAACGTTGTCACATGGAGGAGGTCCAAGTCAGTATGACGACGCAACTGGACAACTAACCTGTGGACTATTTCACATTTGGATTTTTTTGGAAGTCACGTATTTCAGCAGCAATGGACCCTGCTGTAATTGCTAGTTTCAATCGCTCTTACGATGGAGTACATTCTTACCAGTATGGTGCATACGAAGCACCAGTCTACAAGGAGTACAAGCCGCCTCCGAGGGACCTCATCCAACTTCCTAAAGCGGCGCTGTACTTGGTGATGGCTGCTATGGTGATCATCGCCGTCGCCTACGCAATAGTTGGTCACCTAATCAAGGATCTAATGCTTGACATTTTAGGTAGTATCTAAGAGAGCGTGACGATCATTTGCATTCACTACCATGTTAGGTAGAATCTAAGAAAGCGTTATGATCATTTAGAATCAGAACCATTTTCAACGTTCAATTATTGTTGCATTGAATAGCCTACCCCAGTTTAGTAAATAAGCATATTATTTAAATATGTTTGAACAAACAGTACATAGGCATAGGTATATGGTACCGAAGTGTATTTTCTTTTAATCAATACCCAAAAAGCATGTTGACTTTGGCCTCACTTTATCTGTCTCTGCCTCTCACTCTCCAGACTGTCTTCTGGGCCCTATCGATGATGACACCAAGGGAGGTGACGACCCCAGCTCCAGCCCAGCTCACATGCCTCCCATCCTCAGACAATCCCACCTCAACGCTTTCCACGTCTGGGACCAGGACGATGTGGTCATTCCTCTCTCTCCTGACCTGAGCCCCCAGGCCAGTCCGCTGATGGCAGTGGTCCCTTACATCTCTCACTTCTTCCCCCACTCTTCTTCTCACGCCAACAGCCCAGCGTTTCCGCAGTCGCACTCGCTACCAGTAGATGCCCTCACCCCAAGAGAGGCCTATGCCTACCCGTGACCAGCACATTCTGTTGCCCCGAGAAGAATGCTGTCGTAATGAGATTTCCAGACATGCACTTGGATGCATTGCTCACTGTGGAATTATTGCCTGTGAATGGTTCTGTATTGCATCCAGAATGAAGGACTGGGACAAACATAGCGGGTTTTTTGACGTGCTTTTTGGAATCTACTGAGAAATCCATTTTCCGTAATGTTGATAATGCCCTGCCTTGAACATCTGTAGGCTTCTTGGAGTCTTTGTTTCAGATAAGCATAACCCTGATTTTAACCGATGAAAGTGTTTATTTTGAATGACATGGGTCAGAACATAAGAATCATAACCAAAATGTGAGAACATTGTTCTTCAGATACATCATCAAAGGCATCCAAGTAAGTGCCACTGACTATTAAGGACCCTAGCGAGAGGACTGCCCGTGTGGAATTACCTTCTCCTTAGCCATAAATGAAGCCATGAACGGCCAAACCTGGCATGAGACTTGGATGAATATGACCAGAACCCCTTGTCATCTGTTTGGTTCCACCATGCTACAGCAAGAACTGAATTAACTTTTTTTCAAAGTTATGTTTGTAAATATCATGTGATTAATCTCCTAAAGCAGCATGACTTCATCTTGGATTGTCTGAGGAGTTTCTCAGTTCTGTAAAGTTAAAAGCTTTGTGGCACGAGGCTGCTTTTCTACAGGGCAAAAGAACACTTTTGGGTTTGGGGTTGAATGTGAATGTTGATGTCGCTTCACACAACTGTCCTAAGTCTGTCTTTGACACTCCCCAGGTGTCCGTAGCCTCTGTGAGTGTAAATAAAAAAAAGAATAATCCTTCCTTTGTGGTCTGATTTCGGTTCCCAGCGTCATCTGCGCTATAGAGACGCACAATCTGACATTGAGGCTATTTCAGGCACAGGCCGATTGGCTTAAGTGGTAGGGGTTGTTGTAGGGTTGAGTTAATAGACTTAACTGAGGGTGACACAGGGCTAAAGTGCACTGCTCGGACTCCAAATTAGCCACCCAAAAGCCGTTTGATAGTAAATAATAATTCACACTTCGATACTGCTTAAAGTAATGTAGGTTGATTATTGCATGACAGGCATGGCATGCCCCTTCACAGATATGCAAAAAGGTTTGCTGTCGTTGGATTTGGATACATGCTCAAAAAGATGCGTTCTGACCATGCTGACCCTGGCCTCCTTGTGGAATTACAGCATATTAGTGGCAATATTCTATTGTGCTGTTACACAACAGGGTAGCCTTGTAGGCCTGATGTCACACACTTGGTAAATCCTGGATTTGAGAAAACAAGTAATGTCAATTGCTTTAGAATATAAATTCAGGCCTAAATTCACATGCTAATACCTGCATTTACACACACACACACACACACACACACACACACACACACACACACACACACACACACACACACACACACACACACACGCGCGCGCGCACGCACACACTCACGCACCATCACACACACCGAAGAAGGGATATAATCTGATATCTTAGAGGCCTGACTTTATGCCATTTTCTATATCCTTTGATCCAGGGACAGATGATCTTTGAGGCTCAAATTCTTCCTGTGCATGCAGAGATTAAGGGGGAGGAGAGGATTACAGTGCATGCAGTTTATCTTAATTCTGAATGGGTGATACGTGTCTCACTATGGTCTGTCTGCTTATTAAGCTGACAGACCATAGTGAATGGGAGATTTACAATTTTATAACATTACATGCTTTAGGGGGAATGTGAATGGGTTATACTACAGAAACGTCCACCTTTTGCACACCAATAAATAATAATAAAAAAAGAAATACATTTAAATATTACTGAAGTGATTTGCTGTACGAATACACATAAGGGACAACTTTTGCATGGTCAGGTCAGGTCAGGTTTAAAGTTTTACGTGTAATTTATATGAGTCACTGGTGTTACTTTACGTCATCTTAAGTTGTCACTGACGTTAGCAAAAAGTAACACTCATAGACCTTATTACAGTAGCAAGAGGAAGTCCAGGGATGTCATTAGTATGATTGCTTGTATTTCAAAATAAGAGTTTTGTTATGCATTAACACCATGACATGACTCCCTGGGACATATTTTTAATTAAATAAAACAATTTCGTGTTTACATATTGCTGAACTAATGTGATGTGCATGCATTATACTGTAGTAGTTAAATTATTTCAAAACTTGAAGAGTTTGAGTCCTGTGGTGCTTGGAATCCAATAAAATCGATGGCTCAAAATGTGTGCTTGTTCAATAAACATATTGTTTTCATTAGAAATACAAGAAACTGCAATACTTAGGTGTTTTTCAAAGTGTTACAGATCGGTTACATTTGTAACAGAAGTGTTGGAACAGAACAATGGACGTTTCTGTTCGATGACTCAAATGCTGACATTTTAAATGTCTGCTGAATGTGCACATTTTATTCTGTAACCAATTAACTTTTCGATTTAGAGGATTGACCTAAAGAGTCAAGGATATGATGTGGGCGGTGTGAGGTAATCAACTTAGCCACTCCTGACGGTCATGTTCCCGCTTCCTCTGGGTCAGATGGGAATCGCAGATTAGCTTCTTTGTTTCCTCTATTTCAAATTGGATTACAGCTTGCAACCGTTCCTCCAGATCACAAGCCTGCTCCCTCATCCATGCCTTCAGATCAGGACCGTTCCTCCAGACCAGAGGCCAGTTCTCCAGCAGCTTCACAGTTGCATTGCTTTTCTATGACACTTTCAGACACAAGAGAAACTTCTGAGCAGGATGAGACTCCTGTTTCACAATTTACTGTGATGTGCATGACAATATACATGATAGTCTTGCGATCTGAGTTTACTACATTGACCATCATTCCAGATATAGTGCCTGTCTCATGTGGCAACCAAATACACACGATTATGTTCTAACTCCATGCATGCTGATTTCTGCCACATTACTTAAACCTGCATAACAATGTTGCATAAACTTAAAATACTGACGAAATGTTGAAGTACGGCGTAAGAACAGTACTAAATCTTATCAATAGTTGTACACTCAACTTGCACTTGACAGTAACCTCGAAACAATCAGCATGATCTTTCTCCTTCAAGCAAAACCCTAAGATTCTATGACTGAAAAAGACTGTTTGATGCACACACCCTTAACTCTGTTTGACATGCTTCACTGCCTAACTGGAAATCAACCACCAATGACAGTGTCGCTTGGTTACCCTTGAAATTAAAAGGCTGCTACCTGGCACACAGGACTGAGGGTGTTTTTGGATAATCCTAAATTGGATAAGAGTGAGGCACATGCGAAGGCTGGATTATGGCTTGGAAACGCAAAGTCAGGGACAAATTGAGGCGAGCCAGGTTTGCATAAAATACCATCGCTCCTAGACGCTATTTGTCAGAAAGAATGCAGGACACAAGGGATGATGATCACAGAGAACAGTGAGTGAACATGGTCAGGATGAAAAGTAGTTAGTGGGAACTTTCAAACTTAGGAAAAAAGGACACAGAAAATGTTCTACATTAACAGAAAATGGCATCACAGTCTCAAATATAAAAATGGTTACTGGTGGAAGGTTTAGCTTTGCCAGTCTAGACAGCAGTCTGACCTCATGAGCACTCTAGCACATCCATGGAGAGGGTGCGTGACTGCAGCCATCTGCCACTCTGGACTAAACCGTGGCGTCCTGAGACGCCCTCATCTCACCCTGACAGAAAGGACGAGGCTCCTAGCCCAGAGAATAGTGTTGCACACTGGGACAGCTAAGGGCTTAAGTGAAGCATGCGAATAGTTTGAGTTAAGGACTTTCATTGCCAAAGATTTCATTCTTTTGTGGCTCATGGAGCTGATCAGAAGTCTTTGGTTTTTGGTAGAGTACTATAATTAAAGTAGAAAAAAAAGGTTTAGCAGAACATGCTGGGAAAAGTCATTCAGCAAGTGTCAAGTGGAGGGCAAGTGCTGAGACACGGGAAATCGGCTCACCCAGTCTAATACCGGAGCCATGTGACTGACAAGCAGTCAGCACGCTTCAAATAGCCTAGTCAGCCACCAGAGGGGAAAAAAGGCTCATTTTAAAATGAACACATTTGAAACCTGGGTTAACTTTTAAAGCCATTTTGACATTCTCCCCAAATAATCCTGCACACTTGAATTAGAAAACATGGAGCACTTCAGGATTGCAGACAAGCACAAGACAAACACCAATAGGAAGAAAAGGTCCAAGACAAAGTTTAAGTTTGACATTTTAATAGCCTCTTAAAATATTTATAAAAAATTAAATCAATTTATTACAAATTTTCTAAAACATTAAAACACAGATTAGGCATTATCCTGTGGATTTGTCTACAAATCATTCAAGGGTTGATAAATATTAAAGACCTTTGCGGAATATATAGCTGCTACTCAGAATCAGGCTCGGCGTCAAAGTTCAGATCCCTTTTGGAAAGGACAGCCTGGTACAAAGATGTGCCCCTCGCTTGTATAAAGGTGATGGTCATTTTCTTCTTGTTGATCTCAATGTGTGTAAAGCCACCCAGGGTGGAGGCCTTGCCAGTGAAGAACTTGAGGGAGTTGTGGGGAACATGCTTGCGATGGCGAGTGTCTGGATCCATGAAGTTCCCAGCTCCACTGACAATGTAACCCACTCCAGACTCCTTAAGATACTACACAAGCAGAGCGCATCACATAAAAACCAAGTTCAGTACATATCAAATAGCTGTTATGCAAAAAAAAAAAGAGAATCACTCTTATGAGGGAGAAAAAAAAAAAACTCTACTACTAACCTGCAGGTTGTGGTCATGGCCACAGAGGTAAGCTGTAGCCTTGTACTTGACCAGCAGAGGGCGCAGCTTCTTCAGCAGGCAGTCAGTGGGGCCGTGCTCAGAGATGGACCACACAGGGTAGTGGCCGGCCACCAGGAGGTAGTCGGCCTTAGAGCGGGCCATGCGCTCCTGCAGCCAGACCAGCTGTCTGTTGGCGTGGACGGCATGGGGGCTGTGGGGTTTCTGGCTGAGGAAGTCGTCGGTCTTCCCGCACAACAGAACCGTGTCCAGCATCAGGATGGTCACAGTGCTGTCGGTCTGGGGGATGCGCATGTTCAGCTCGTAGTAGTAGTATGGGTATTGCCTGAGCATGGAGTGGAAAAACAACGTCAGAGACAAATAGGAGCAGACCTCGCTCTCCAAATGAAACACAATACATAGGGATTAGACAAGATAAAGGGCTCACCATCTCTTGGACACCTTGGAGTACTCAATTTGAGCCATGACGTTTCCTGCATGGTCGTGGTTGCCAGCAACTACATACCATGGGACATCCAGAGACTTGGCAGTATACACCCTCTCAAAGGTCTCCTGAAAGGCCCAACACCAAAAGTAAATCCACAACCCCATGAAACAGCAAGGATGAGGGACAGATTTAGCAAAGCAACATGTACAAACCTCAAACCTAGGGTCATTAACATCGGTCACCCCTTTGTAATAAAAGTTGTCTCCCAGGGCCAGGATAAAATCAGTTCCCATCTGCTCAGCAATTCGGCCCATCTCAACGGCAGTAGCCTTCTCAATGGGCGTGATGTAAGGAGGATAGGGCAGACCACCCCAGTCTCCAATTGCCAAGAAGCGAATAGATGACCTGTTACCTGAACACAAAAAGGAAAGTTTATTACCTGAAGACCACAAGTTTCTTTCCAACAGAGATGTATTACAACATAAAGTGCTAGCAGTGACAGGGTAACTTAAGCCATTGGCATCTACAGTACAAGATCTACTGATCTGTAAAGTTACATTTAAAATGTCTTCATTAAACATTCTAAAGTTAATGACCAACTTGACTAAAGATATTTGGAGAAACAAATCACAAGAGTACTTACTGCCTTTGCCTTCAAGGTCAACATATGAGGTTGGGTAGCAAAGGATCACTGGTAGAACAGCGAGCAGGAGAGTTACTAGTGGTGCAGCCATCTGATCAAAAGAAAGAAAACTTCAAGTAAGACTAGCACTCAATCACTCCAAGCTGAACTTCTACCAAATCCTATCTCCACCACTCTCTATCTGACAACGGGCTAGCAGTCTCTTTTAAAGCATCCTAGCCTCCCTGCTAATCAGCAACACCTGTCTACAAAACGCAAACTGAGTGCCTATTGGTTAACACTGATTGATCATCAGTACTGAGGCAAAGAGGAGCGGGCAGCAGCAAATCACAGGGACATTTAGCGAGAGAAAATTGAGAGAAAACAATAAGTGAAACTAACCAATCAGACACTGTCTATCTGTGGCAGTGGCGTAGTCTAGTAAAGCCTTCCTTACTGACAAGATTTGGAAAGATTCTTGAAAGATTGTAGTCTTTTGAGTAAAGCTTGAATGAGGAGCATAGTTAAAAGACTACAATCTTTCAAGAATATTTCCCAAATCTTATCAGTGTAAGGTAGGCTTTAGCTGTAGTGGATATACTGTGATGTGGTAGTTGGCTGTAGTGGATATACTTTGGTGTAGTCTAGTTAGATGTAGTGGATATACTGTGATGTGGTACAGTACTTAGCTGTAGTGGATATACTGTGATCAACCTCAAATGTTAATACGTATCCTTGCATATCTTAAGTGTGTATAGTGATGCTCTTTAAGTAGGTACAGTATACTGTGTAGTCCTGCGTATCGCGTAGACTACACCACTGCTGCGGTAATACTTTAAAGTCCAGACACACATATCAACAACCTGTCAGATAAAACATACAGGTAGCATCCTAGTGACAAATAGCATTACCACAGAAGTAAACCAAAACACAACAGCAGAACTTATTCAGTTGAGTGGCACCAGACAATGTTGAAGGCAGATGTACATGATTGCAGGCATTAATACATTTTACACATGATCCAGCATTCAATTATGAGTGACAATTCATTTTTCAATCAGGAATTAAAAATTCAATATTAAATACATACAGAATAATGACATTTAGTAGCCTATCTGCAACTACATCTGTATACAACTGACTCAAAATGGATGTACTTATGACTAAACATGTTTAAAGCCATTTCCTGAATAAAGCAGTCTATAGTTTAACTCACATTGAGTGATTGAGGTCCCCAGTGGTAGTGGTAGTCCTCAGAGGAGGGCGAGCTCTTTATAGTGGTCCCTGTCCAGCACACTCCTGAGCGCTCCCTCTCCAGCAACACTTATATCAGCCTCCCGTCAAAGGGTGTGTGTGTGTGTGTGTGTGCGTGGACGCTCCTTCGAGATCAGTTGGGACATGAGAATACCATGCGGGCAAAGCGTGTTCACAGTGACTCAGTGTCTCGACGCGTCACTCAGATACATGTGACAATGCCACAAGCAGGCTGCTGGAGGGAAGAGGGACATCGTTTCACTCTGGTGCTACTTTGATTTTCTGTCGCAGGGGGATATCAATCTTCCTCTCTGGGTCAAACCCTGGGCTGGAACTAGACACCTTAAAAGGGTGGTCAATATGATAATGGTATGATAATTGAGAGAACACTCATCAAAGTGAAAGGCCCAGTTCTACTTAATTTTTAAGTCCATTTAGAAGTTGCTTGGCCATTATTACTGTTATAGTGTAGGAATGTAATGTAAAATAATATATAGAACTTAAGCATACACAATTATTTAGTGATACGCCTGCAGAAATGCATACTGAAAATGTTAGAAAGAGCTTTGGATAACAAACGTGCATATGGAGAATGGCCACTCTTCCCTCTGGACATGTCTTCACTGGATGTCTCTATGGGATACGATGCAAAATGACAGCCAATAATGGCGGGTATCCATGCCAGGAAATGGCTACTGAAACCATGAGCAACAGAGACCAGGAGAAGCTTTTCAATTGATTGGTCCAAAACACATTCACCAGTTGTTGGTGGAACAAAAAGACACAAGAATGTGTCTTGTCAACACAACTGCACCCGCTCACAGTGTTGGATCTGGAGCCTTCAACTGAATGTTTTATGGTCATTGCATAAACCTCATTTCTAATTAATATAGTAGTAACAAACCCGTGGGGAGAATCTCAGGTATTTCTGCACCCACCTCTGCATGAGTAATCTTCATTTCAATGTGACTGCTGAAACATTTTAGCAAATAAGTGCAAATTGCACTTTAAACTAGTTCAGAAGTTTAAAACCTAAACTTGGTCACCCACTGCTGACCGTATCACAGCTGTTTGGAGGGCCACTTTTTTTAATGAGACGACATGATGTTAAAGACAAAATGAAAATACAAAATTCTTTATTCATTAGAAACTTGATTAAGTTGGAAAACAAGAACAACCTATCCATTTTATTAAGAAAAATCTGATCATTCAGTACTTAGTTTGGAAAGATATTGCCGCTCGGCTACATTCACAAAACTCAAACTGATAATGAGAGAACATTACTCTTGTTTGATAAAAAATAAAATTAGCAGCAGTGGTTCAAACCGCTACACCATCTTATGTACAACAGCTTCAGTTTCCAGTCTACCAGCACACTGATCAAAAAAGAAGGAACATGACAAACCTTTTTTTCCATGCTAAATAAAAAAAAGAATTAAGTTCATCATGACACATGCCAACTTCCTCTTCCCAGGTAGGAACAGATTCCTGACCAGTCACACGTTACAATTAATTTCCAATCACACATAATATAAATATCAACGGGGCTATGGAACAACTGGTAATAAAACCCAAGACAGACCTGCAGTCAAGCGTCACTGAGACAGCGTATCAAAACACTGCCAAAAACAAACAAACGCATGGGCCTCGACCAAAACAAAACAAAACGAACAAAAACTAAAAACAGAGAAAGAGAAAGAAAGGGATAGCCATGCTTGATTTTGAGATGCTGTGCATTTCAGTTGATGCAAGCAAGCTCCCCCACGTCAACAAGCAGAGTGAGGCTGGATCCTGACCGAAGTGAATCTATTTGTAGGTGGGGTAGGTGGACCCAGTGGAGTAGCCTCCTATGTTGGGATAGGCCGACTGGGTGTAGCTGTAGCCCTGAGCTCCTGGCATGCCGTAGGCCATCTGGCTGGCGTACGCTGCAGGTGGAAATGATACAGGAGAACGGCACAAGGAATTAAGAGGCTGCACATTTCAGTCACGTCTACATTAGTGGATATACAAAGTCTACACACACACACACACACACACACACACACACACACACACACACACACACACCTTGATAAAGTCGGTAAGCATCTCTTGTCCGTGAGCTAAGTATGGTCTGGTACTACTAACTTATTGCACTGAATCCAACATAACCTGCCTTGCCCTTCACTACACGTGCAACACTCACCCCCATAGCTGTAGTCTGTGGTGGCTGTGGCTGTGGCTGTGGCTGCGGCTGCAGCTGTAGCTTCCGGGGTGTGCCTGGCCCCGTACCCGTACCCATAGTCAGGGCCCACTAGAGGAGTCTGGCTGGGTGGGGGCTTCTTGTAGGGGGTGTAGGCCTGGCTGTAAGACACTGGGTAGGCGGTGGTGGCGGGGGCGGCAGCAGCAGGGGTGGTGGTTTTGGGGCCGGGGGCGGCGGCCACAGTGACGCTGCTGGGGTAGCTGCTGTAGGGGCTCATGTAGGAGGACGCGCTGGAGGCTCCGGCGGCGGGAGTCGAGGAGGCCGCTTTGATGTCGGGGACCCCGGGCGGCGCTACAGCGCTGGTGGACGAGGTGTCTGGTGAATGGACAATGGAGCCACGTTAGACGCAAAGACTAAAAGGAAATCGAAAGGCTAGTAAGAGCGATGCAGTTGCTACAAACAGATGCTTTCACCCATGCAACAGGCGGTCAAAACGAGTGGAGTGTGGGAGCATTTCAAATCAATTAATGATGACAAAGACGCCCGATGTAAACTCTGCGGTACTACGTTTCTGTTCAACAGCTCCATGAGTTCGCAAAGATATCAACTTCATAACTTGTATGCGGCAATGTTGCAGGGAGAAAGTTTGTCGCCTTCACAACCTAGCTTACAATTCCTGTTGTGGTGGGAAGGCAAGTAGTATGTGACCACAGGAAAGCAGAGGGCATTACTTAAAGGATTTGCGGCATGATCGCAAACGGATATCAGTGTTTCCCAGACATAATCTGTGGCAGAGGCGCAGCCTCCCTGCTTTCTCCAGTAATGAACCCGCTGCCTCTCCTCTCCATGTGCATTTAACAAAACATTAACGATTGTTGAAGGATTGTTGTTGCCACATAGAAGACGGCGAGTTAAACTGCCATCAATTCTGCTTAGCATCGTGACCATACTTTGTTCAGAACAGCTGCATTCAAGTTAACTCTGCTAACATCTTATCACAACATACGGTAGATTTGTCTCCCTAATGTAGCCTACTAAGTTCTGCAATCAAGCCGTATCTTTAAGCGTTAGAATATTTGGATGTCGAATTTTAAAATGCTTGCAGCTGCTTCAATTTCGTGCGTGCTCTATTAATTTTACTGACTGACAATGAATGTTTGCAAAATCCCGGTGTAAATGGAAAAGTGTTTTCCAAGACTCAAAAGTGTTTGTCTCAAGGAAAAGTACAAACCTACGCAGAAAACATCGTCTTGCATGATTCATACAACAAGCCTTTTAACTGTGTGAAAATGACAGGGGTTCCCTAACAAACGTCTTAAAGTGATAGGCACTCAATTACACCTATACACTACCTACACTACCAACATTACTAGCCCCACCTCCACAATAAAACATCAACTGAGCAACATAACATGCCTTTTTATTCAGTATATAAGCAATATTTTGTCTTTTATGTCAAAGACACTATTGATACCGAGAGAAATGCACATTCTCAGGAAATCGTTAATCGATCGATAAGGTCAATCAAATAACGATTAATGAATTAATCGATAATTTGCATCCCTTAGTCATGGTCTTGGTCTCGACACCCTCTGGTCTTGGTAATGTCTTGGTCTCGGATTAAGCGCTCTTGACTACATCCCTAGCGCCATATGAAGAGGACTTACCGTAAGAGCTGCTGTACAAGGACGTGGAGGTGCTGCCGTAGCCGTACGTTCCCATGCCACCAGCTGAAACAGACCATCCAGTTAACACAAGACACCTTAACATGCTTTTATACATCACACTCGTGTGAGAAGGCACAGAGAGGCGAATGGCCTCTTCTGGAGGTCAGTCAGGAGGTCGGTCAGGAGTGCTGTCTGTGGTCTCACCTGTGTAGCTGCTGGTGCTGTGGTTCAGGCCTCGCCCTCTCCCCCGGCCTCTGCCACGCACGGCGCCTGCTGGAGGAACGTATCCCAAGCCATACTGGTGGAGGACACAGCGACAACACACTAACGTTAGGGGCCACTCTCAAACTCAATCTTCAGGTGTGATACTACCAAAACAAACGAGCGGGATATCTCTGATGTATTTCAAAGGCAAAATAGATAGATAGATAGATAGATAGATACTTTATTGATCCCCAAGGTTTCAATATGGTTTTATTGTGGTATACCATCACCATTTTATACCATTTATTCCAGAAAGATTGACTAAGCATTAAAGCTCTTTTATAGCAATGCCCTGAGTTAATGATCATGCAACAGCAATATGAGCGCTCAGAGTGTGATAAAGCCCTGGCTGCTTACTGCGGGCTTCTTCTTCTTAAACGGTATGCTGGCCTGCATGACCTTATCCAGGGCGGCCATGGCTGCGTTGGCTTTGGCCAGTTTCTTACTGGACCCCGTGCCCTGGAACTTCTGCCCATCAACCTCCACCTACAGACCAGAGTACAGCGTAAACAAGTTAGTGCACCATCAATCTGACAGTCAATTCAGTCAGTCAGTCTGACAGTTTGGACAGCTTTTCAATTTTACGACAAACTCGGCTGTCCTCACATACTACTTCATATAATTACAGTGTAGTATTTCTTCAGACTGTTGCCTACTTTCAGGGAAGCTACACCGGGAGCGTAAGTGAAGCATTCCATTTGCGACGCGTAAAAAACATTTTATAAGACATTTTTTTTTCGAACGTACGTGCCGCTATCACGTCTGGTGTAGCTACTTCCATTGATTATAGTGAAACCTAATTGTTGCAGCAGACACAACACGAACGAAACGCTTCAGTTTACATGTACGTGCCAGGTGTAGCTTCCCTGTTAAAAGAGAATAGCATCCTCTCTAGGTGTGCTAATGAATTTCCACCAGCATGGTTATAGCAATTGAGCTGGTACGTCGACTGACCTCGATAACAAAACTCTTGATGTGGCTGCTGCCGGTCTCAGACACCAGGTCGTACTTGAGGCCTCGACGTAGCTCGTTGAGCTCCATGACGGGGTTCTTGCCATGTTTGGTGAGGATGGGACCAGCCTGGAAGGCAGACTGCTGTATGGGCGAAATGAAGAACAACAATAAACAAAAGGTGCAATTGTTCCTGCCATTTCACGCTTACAAGCAAAATGGGGATTCAAACCGACGGATTTCCACCCTCTAGTGAGCGAGCAGATGATGGCCCACCCCCAGGGTGAGTGAGTGAGCTGTGGGGGATTCTCAGGTCTCACCTCAGCGCTCTCCTCTGGCTCTACCACTGAGACTAGAGTTGTTGTCGTGGTCGTGTCTGGTAGTTCCTCCTGCTCTTCTTTGACTACGGGGTTCGCCAGCGTCGGCGCCGCTGCGGTTTTCTTCTCTGGATTCACACGGACACCCAATCCCTCAAGGGCCTAAGGGGCAGAGCACCAACACCAGTCACCCAAACAGACCTCCATACTGATGAACTCCAGATTGGACTGGACTTGTTTGGACAGCTTTTCAGACTCAGCAGTGAGGTACTGCATGGTGTACAGTGCAGGCTCAAGCAACCGCTCACCTTCTGGGCCACCTGCAGCTTGGCCAAGCGCTTGGACGGCCCGGAGGCCTCGTAGGTCTCGCCGTCGATGTCCACGGCCATGGTGAAGATGGGCATGTGCACGGGGCCCGTCTGCGAGACCAGCCGGTACAGGAGGCCCGGACGCATCTTGTTCAGCTTCAGCATCACCACCGAGCTCTGGGGGAGGCCGCTCTGCTCCGAGGGCACCGCTGGGAGACAGGAATCACACAGGCACGCGTCATCAGCATAAACACCTGCATCATCAACAACAACACTTTGAGGGCGACCGAACCCAAATCTAGCTATTTACATACGTTTCTTCTGTGGCTTCTGAAACTTCTTCTTCTTGTTTGCGATGCTGCTATTGGCTCCATCCTCCATGGGTCTCTTAGATGGAGGGGCCGGCAGTGCACCCACTGGCTTCACAACTAAACAGCACAGATACACAGATGATCATTTGCATTTACAGTGGGTATAGTAAGTATTCACACCCATGCTAAAGTTGACTAAAAATAGGAATATAAAATCATCTTTTGAGAATTGATTGTAATGCCTTAATTCAAAAAATGAGTAAAAATCAAACCGCTAAGGACACTAATTTTCTTTGTGATTGAAGAATGTATCGTAAATAGATAAATGTTCTTCCTTAAATACAGGTTGCATAAGTATTCAACCCCTATGTTAAATTCCCATAGGAGCAGGAGGATTTTTTATATGTTTTTATTTTTAAAGGCCAGCTATTTCATGGATCCAGGATATTATGCATCCTGATAAAGTTCCCTTGGCCTTTGGAATTAAAATAGCCCCACATCATCACATACCCTTCACCATAGCTAGAGATTGGCATGGTGCTTTTTACAGTTAGCCAATTAGCCTGTTTGATGCTCATTGAGCTCAATGCAAATCAAACAGGCTAATAGGCTAACTGGAAAAAGCACCATGCCAATCTCTATCTATGGTGAAGGGTATGTGATGATGTGGGGCTATTTTAATTCCAAAGGCCAAGGGAACTTTATCAGGATGCATATTATCCTGGATCCATGAAATAGCTGGCCTTTAAAAATAAAAACATATAAAAACTCCTCCTGCTCCTATGGGAATTTAACATAGGGGTTGAATACTTATGCAACCTGTATTTAAGGAAGAACATTTATCTATTTACGATACATTCTTCAATCACAAAGAAAATTAGTGTCCTTAGCGGTTTGATTTTTACTCATTTTTTGAATTAAGGCATTACAATCAATTCTCAAAAGATGATTTTATATTCCTATTTTTAGTCAACTTTAGCATGGGGTTGAATACTTACTATACCCACTGTATACCTATGCATGCATTCTATCAAAAATGTTGCTTTAAAAAAGGAGTGTTAATGTGCACACAGATTTTAAGAACACAGTGATGGATATTCTTAATGAATTCATCTGAAATTGGGTTACATTATCCTACCCATTTCTGGTTCTGATGTCAAGCAGTTCATACCTGGTATACCAAGCGACTGAGGTAATCTAACCACAAGTGGACAACTCGCACCTTAGTGAACTTAGTTCACATCTGGCATTAGAATGCGTGGGCCATGCCTCCCGAGTGCCCGCTTGTGACCGGATCTCACTTCTCAACTCTATTATGCAAATAAACACCTAACTGACATAATTTTCCGCTTGAAAAAAACAATTTTGTTGTTTTGTTTTGGCAGCACAGTGCACTTCTAGGGGTGTCATGATTCTCCAAATCCTCAATTCTATTTAATTTTCGATTGTAAAGTCATGATTCGATTGGATCTTTTTTTCATATGACTATTAATGCATTCCTTATGTTATACATTTTTTTGGCCTTTTCGGGGGGGCTTTTATTTAGAAAGCCCTTTTTATTTTAAAACCTTTCCGATCGCGAGGTTGTAAACAGCACAAACATTAAACATAGACGTGAACATAGTGAAATGAAACAACACAACAAGATAATTTGATTGTTTGTGCACACTCCAGAGACTCAAGGTTAGTGTTCATGGACTATGTACTTAATCAATGTGCATTTTAAGCCTTAAGTCATTTTGGACTGTAACTAGATCATCTCTTCACTTGCTACTGTAATAAGTTAAGTGGGCTAAGTTAGTGCTGCCATTAATCAAATTAGCCTGCCATTAATCAAGAGAAGAAGGGACAGATGCAGAAACAATAGACACTGGATTCATTCTGTAGCGAAATATCCCAAGATGTAAAGAGGGTTTTGTTGTTGTTGTTGTTGTAAATATGTCCCTGTTGACATATCTTCAGTGCGGCGTGTACACACTGCTAAAAGACTGTGGCCTTATGTATCCTCTACCACCTCAATGTGTCAGATTTCAATGCTGGAGTGTCATTCACACCCATATTCAGAGCTATCCACTTCTGATTGGATCATCCAAGAGGCATATCCACACCAGGGGTAAACAGTGCCATAGTTACCCACACATCAGCTACAGTTGTGTGTGTGGCTACTACTGTGACCTCGGAGATATGACTGGACTCACGTCTGTCCATGCCTCCTCCTGGACCAGGGAATCTCCCTCGGTTAGCCTTGGGCGTGTAATTGAGTCGGTCCATACCCAGAACTGTGTGAACCTGTCCAAAGGCAAACAGCCTCAAGGCTTTCTGTAAGGTGTGAGAGAGAGCAGAAGATAAACATAAACGGGGGTTTAATGCCTAGGCTTCCTTTTACGGACTGTGTACATTTATTCATCCAGTGGGCACTTTTCAATGGAGTGTAGAGAAGCCTCAGGCAGGTACAGAGCTTGAAGGAACATAACAGACTTATTTGCCGTCGACCCCAGCGTTAGATAAAAGTTGGATCATACGATCATAACCTCTTCTGTGTGTACAATCACCCAGTCTAGCGGCGTTAGCCTGGAGCTAGCCTGTAGCTAAGCCCTGTAGGTCATCTTCAGGCTCGGCGAGGAGCTGTTTACGACTGTGACACTAAATTCCCCACAGGGATGAAAACACTGTCTGGAGCCCACTCCTCTGGCCAGTGCCCTCACCTAGTGCCCTACATCTCGGCACACGGGACACGCGTGTCCAATTTTAGCATAACACCCTCTCTATTAAGGACCTCATCAGCTGGTCACCTATCATAGCCACCAGTCAGCACTGTAGGCAGCAGTCAACGTCTCATGGAAAACACGGCCGAACAGGACAGACATTGTATATAAATGCGACCTGTCCATCAGTGACATGCAAGCTGTGTACAGCTGTACTTAACTATAACACTGTACGAACACATCTGCAATGGATGACCACCTAAAGTTGAAACCCCTACGGCCAACAGCAGCACTGGAACTTGCAGTAATGCTCGCACCAGCACTGTACTGGCACATCGAGACTAGTCTAATCAGTAAATGCTAATATGGAAAAACTGGGCAACTAGTAAAAATGAGTAGCCCCAGAGCCCCCCTCCTCTTTACTCACTTGGGCACTTGCAGTGAGTTCCTCTCGATCCTGAAGGGTCATGTTGCTGGTGGCGTCAGTGGGCTCCGACTCACAAGGGTCCAGGATGCCTGGGCCATCTGAGAACGGAGACGGTAGGTTAGTTTAGAAAGCATCTCTTACCCATCCATTAGAGGTCACTAACAAGCACAGCAGAGACACCTGCCTTCCAGCAGGATTCCAGATGCTACACACTCCAAGACTCGGCGGAGGGCTTCTGCTACTCCTAAAGGTCTCTCACAGGTCTTGATCGCCTTCTCACACAGCAGCTCCAGGGCCTAGTGAATGATTAAAAAAATTAAAAAAAAGACATTTGCATGTTAGCAAAAACATCAACACATCTGGCTATTCTACAAAGTCTCCAGTATAGTAGAAACTTTACAGACGATAGGGAACACGGATAGCTAAACAATCTTTTGCAATCCTGCGACATCAACAGGCTCGGCTGATAGGGGGTCTGCTGCACTCACCCATCCCTTCAGTGGGACCCAGGAGGGAACACAGGTGCAGAGGTCCCTCATGATGCGGGTGACCACCACGCAGGACTTCAGCTCGGTCACTCGGGCCTGGGAACCAAACCGCAAGGAACAGCCCGGGTCAGCTTTACGCAGCTAACACTTCATCAGTTAGCTTCTTACAGTCCTATGGTCTACTGCAAGTATCCTCTAAAACGAAGCAAGCAAGTGGTGCTTAGTATTTTTATAAGCTTAAAGCCTTTAATCAGGGAATTGTAGGGATTGTTTTATAGGCCAAACAAAGTTCAGACCTGTTGTCAAATGTGTATTTCGAACGTTTTCAGACCCACGCTGCTTTTTGCATTTGAAGGCACGGTTCTGTTTAGAACATCTGACATGCTGTTACGAACATTTCAAAACGATCTCCAATGCTTCAGGGAGTAGTTCACCCACACTTCACATGCTCATTTCAAGGGCTCATTTGTTAAGGCTGTTTTCACACTCTTTGCTGATCTGAACTCCAGTGCAAACATTTCCCCCTCCCACTGGTTAACCTCGACATTACATCATGTTGTTGCTAACCACAGTGCATTTACATCCTCAACATGGAGGAAACATGTAGTTTCTACATAAATATGTTCAGCTACTTCCACATACACGTTCATGTGTCATTTAGCCATTTTAGTCATTTAACTAAAACCTTCCCTTGTTTTATCCTGAAACTCATTGTATGTGGAGAACTCTCACATTATTTAAAGGAGGGAATTGATGATTGGTGTCAAATGGGTAGAAAAACATACACACTACAAGCCATAGATAATACCATCAATGTCATTTTACCCCCAATGTCTCCCCTCTTGCCTTATAGAAACTCAGTGAGCATGCCATAGAAACTTTTAATGGTTCAGTCATACTGAGAACACATCTTCCATCCTTCAATGCTTGGGCTGGCTATGAATAATACTTTTCAAAATATTAATGTCCAAACATTTGCTTAACAGATTATGTGTTTTCAGGCTGTAAAACGAATTCAATAGACGTAGGATTTGAACAGAAATATTTTATAGACCTTAGTTTTGGGGCCCGTTCAAGATCAAACAAAGTTGACCAAGATGTGAGACGGTGCAGAAACACCTTTCTCTGATGTGACTGAATGAGCCAATACAGCTTCAAAATGTACTACACAAATTGAACTTGACCTCTGACCCCAGCCAGTCTACAGCTCTAGTGTGAAAGCACCCTTAAACATGTCCACTGGAAGTGGAGTGTTACCAGTACTGACCATACAAACACACACTTAACGCCAGAATGCTCAAATGAATCTGACAAAGTGAGAGTCACACAACCAGACAGAGACAAACACAGAGTGAAGAAACATAAAAAAAAAGCTTAATATCTCTCAACTGTGGTAACATTACAGCAAGGTTAATATTATCACTTACAAGCAAATGTATCAGAATAATGGCTGACTTATTATGAAATATAGTCTGCACAAACCCCACCACCACTACTCCTGTAATAGTTCCTGCACCCCTACCACATGTGCAGGGGTGTCAGCATATGAAATGATGGGTGAACTACTCGTGAAATACACATCTGACACAGGCCTGGAGGGTACTGTCATGTAATCAAACAGCGTGACAATAAAGGCATGGTGCAAACCTGAAACCACTTGGTGTGGCGTAGAGACGCCAAGGCATCCAGGCATTTCTGCCTGTCCAGGGCGTCCGGCGGAGGGCTGACCGATTGTGTTTCTATTGGCGAGTGGAATGAGAAGACAAGGCACAGTTTGACCAAGCGGGGTTCTGTTACATGTCCCGGGGGGAAAAGGCCAGTGTTCCCATGCCGACAGCATCCAGAGCGAGAGGAGGGGGGTCCCCAGTACCAACGTCCTCTAAGGTTCCCACCCACCTACCCGCCCACCCCCGGATCACTGTTACTCTAATGTAGTTTAGTGAGCAACTCACTATGCCTGAGCCACTGGCCAGTGCTCAAGCTACCCGATCATTTAAAGGCGCCACACACTTTCACACGTATGGCCATTGTTCTGTTAATCTGGGCGTGACGCTGCGTTCGGTTACAGGCAGAGCCCCTCCCCTCTCCCTCTTTATAGGGTAGACCGCTTTTCCCCCCTTCCAAGACAGACAGCATCCAGTTGGTCAAAGGTCCAGCATCCCTAAAAGTGGACAGACTTGAAGGTTTGGATGAAATAATCAGATTTTGAACACAGGCAACAATATTCAAATATGTAAAACGACTTAATACCAAACAGGTCCTTACTGCAGCAAAACAACACTGACTTGTGGACTCACTGGAGACTCACTAGAGCCAAGGAGCATTAAAGATTATTTTCTGTTCTGATTCCAAAGCCTGAAGCCCTTTTTTTCTTGACAATTATCATCACTATTGTTGTTTTGGGTATATGAAGCTGTAACAAACCATACAAGATAGGAAAGGTAAAAAGAAAATATGTACGAAGTCTTCTGTTGTTGTTGTTGGGGCTTGTTGCCTAGTGGGTATTTACAATGTTAACAAGATGCAGGCGTGAGTGAACCATAATTTAGACTGCATCTATCTCTGATGTGTTTTGTGTGTCTACGCTTCACATATGCTCTAAATCAGAAGCGGAGTGTAAAACGACGCAATCAGACGCAATACATGCGTAAAGCACTGTCAGCGTAAATTGCTACAATGATTCTAACGCATTTTTTCAGACAGGCAACTGAAAAACTCCTCAAAAATGGTTCTGGTGTAAATTGGCCTTTTTAGCTGAGGCAAACTGTAGATAAAATCAATAACTGGCTCTGATGCATTTTAAAATAAAGCCAAAATTGGACAGACATATTGGCAAAGTTAGCACCAGAGTCTGCACAGTAAGTGCTGTTTAGAGCCAGAGCGAATGATGGAGGATGACTAACACGTCACTGCTTGGATGGAACTGTAGAGTAAAGCAAATCTTAATTAGCCTTCCCAAAATAGCCAAACAGCTACTCGGGCTGAGATGGAAGTTGCAAGGGAGAAGCAGAAAGGCTTGCGTCAGCCCTGTAGACATATTTAGGTTCGGTACTGTGGCTGGGCAACCTCTACACAGCCCACCTACAGTACTTGGATGAGGTTAGTTGCCTACATAGGATCGTGACATCTGGATCATCAGTGTCAGGGGGATATACCAAGATTGAATCTGTATCAGCACACGACACCGATACCGATGGGATCAGTCTCAACTACATGAGACTGAAAAAGAAAATAAGCCAAATTTCAAATGCCCTATCAATTTCAATGTCAGCCAATTGATGAGTCCACCTCACTGAATATATCTACAAATTTTTTTTTTTTATTTGCTGCAATACAAACCATGAACAACTTTATGGTAAAGCACACGCGTGTATTCGCACTCTTGAAATTTATGCTTCGAAAAGCCTACCTATAAACGCTAGGATTCAACAACGAACGAGATTCGACTGAGAGGGCAACGAAGACGGGAACCCTTCACACATGAGAACACCTCCACCGGAGTCAACGCTACAGGAGGGAAAGAAAAACTCCAAGAGCAGTGATCAACAACACCGCTAGAGGCCAGGCACACATCACCAGCGAGACTGGTCAGGGGCTACGTTACCTTCACGTGACGCCTGCTGCCGCACTTCTGGGGAGGTCACGTGCACCGTGAGGGTCAGCACAGGCTCTGCGGTGCTCTTGACTGTGATGCACGCTTCCGTTGGATTTGGAGTGACCGTGTATTCCTCACCAGCAAGGCCCTGGCAGAAGAAGACACACCGGATATTTTGTTTCTTGATCTTTCTTCTTCACACTCACACAGAAAAAGCTGGACACCAAATGAAATTTCACTCCATGTTTTACGTTAGTATTTCTATGTATGTGACAAATAAACCTTCTTGTATCCTCCTCCTTGTATCTTTCTATATCCTTGGATTCACATCTCTACATATTGGGTGCCTCTCATTTGGTCTTTTATACATCCTCCCTTCCTTCATCGGTCCTCGTCCTCACTGATCTACTTAAAGAATGATGGGGCAGCAAAAATGGGATAGTCTATCCAGTGTCAGTTATAGATCAGTGGGAACGAGCCTGGAGGATGGAGCATCGAGGATCGAGGAGAGGTGTTGAGAGGCACCCATTGTACGTTCATGCATGCGTGTGACATTAAACTCTGTCCCAATGGAGGCGCTTCAGTGGCGCTGGTGGTGGTACCTTGAGCTGGATGGAGAGTTTGCCCGTCACCATCATGAGAAGGGAGTTGGTGGGCACGTCTTTGCAGAGCAGCACCAGCTCCACCTGCAGATCGTCCTTCAGCAGCAGGCCCTTGGCCACCAGGCCCACGCGGAACACCCCGCGCAGCGTGCGCGTCGGCTCACTGAGGGGACAACACAACACACAGGCACTGAACACCCTTTCAACAGCCTTCCAGTAGACTTGCTGTCACAGACTAAACTAGGCATGTTCCTTGATCATCAGACCCAAGTTAGGGCTGTGCCAAGTCATGTTATATATCGTTATCATTCTTCTACACAGTAATGCAATACTGACAATATAGTCGTGTGATGTTTTCGTATCGTTTTGTGAACAATTTGCATGTTTATCCATATCAAAAACGGTGCCCATTGAAAAATGCAATTGGCAGGCAACTTAAGTGTTTAAATTGACATTTAAAGACATGATGGCAGTGAATGAGTTAATTGTGCACAACTATTAACATGTATGTAACGTCAGTATAATGTGTCAACTTTGCGTTAAGGTAAACATTATTTCATAAGATTTTATTATACCACAGCATACATCGCCATTTCTCCCTAGCATATTGAGATCAGCCATTTTAGCCATATCACCCAGCCCCAACCCAAGTCAGCGAACCCATGAGCCCCACAGTAAATCTGACCTGTTGATGGCCCTCTAGTGGTGACCCTGACTAAACCTGAGCCTGAACCTGACTGGCGGTCAGAACACCCTGCGCTCACCTCTCCGCAGACCGCAGCATGTCCTGCTCGTTCATCCAGTCCGAGACGGCCTTCATGGCACACTCCACATGCCCCACCATGGTCTGCACGGCCTCCAGATCCTCTGCTGCCGGGTAGATGTCGTTATGTTTCACCATCACATGACGGTCTGCGGTGGCAAACAGGCGGTTGGGTGGTGTGGGGGGCTGTCGAGAGATGGTGGAGGGAGAAAAGAGCTGCCATTAAACATGTCAGGTAGACAGGCAGTGCACTGCACTGCAGAGTGGGAAACAGGCATCCACGTTGTTTCATTTCACACATTAAAATCACTCAATTTTGTTACTAAAAAATATTAGTTTCATTTCTTCTCAACAAATGAATATCTCCAGAATACACCTGGAGAATGTGTTGAAAATGTGAATGAGTTTTTATTTTGTTTTGTTTGGAAAATCTCTGGCACGGCTGTAGATCTGTCTGGTAAAGTGTTTTAAACTGCCTCGTCGGACAAGATGTTATTCCAGACTTCCAGTACGACTGCATCTTGCCATTCATGAAAAATCCATTATAGAAACAGAACTCCAAAAACCATTTGAGATGAGGGCGGAAATAAAGACGTTCAGAATCTCACGTTCGAAATTTGCACCTTTGAACACACCATTTTTTTAGAATGGCAGACATACCACAGCTCAACACAGCTATGTTAACATATGTGAGCATAGTCTGCGTTCCATGAGGGGTGAGCTTACCGCTTGCGGCGCATAAACATGCTGATTCTCTTGCTCATGAAGGGCTGCAATGTAGTCATTGTACTTCCTGAGCTCTTCTTCATAGAACAGGCAGTCATACCAGTAACGCAGGTCCTCATACCTGGCAAGAATTTAAAACATGGGAACAGATATTAAGCACATACATGACACTGCAGTAAATGCATCATTTATGGTCTTCAATGGATTACACAGCCTGAAATAAAACAGTCAAATTATCCTTTACAGCTGTTAACCGGTATATGACTTGTTATGGACACATGTTCAGTCTGTATATTCGAGGTGGAGCGAGGCTTTGTTGATTAAAATGAAGTGGACGAGTACCCAACAAAACAAAAGCATAATTACCTGTCAAAATCATGAGGGTGTAGTCGGTGACCATCTTGAATCAAACTATCCCAGTACAAGAGTTCCTCGTAGGCCTTCTGCTCATCCCACATGAGCGATGGTTCGGTCTGCATATTTGACTTATTTCGGCCAAAGCAACTCTTACCAAGCTGTCTTCTAAAATGAGGGAGAATGTGCAAGGTCAACTCAGACATTATCTTAGCAAAGATGAGGAAGTAGGAGTAAACAAATTAGTCGGCTGAAGCTTTTTGTAACGATAACTTCACGGCTGGAAAGTTGTTCCTGATATTATGAGCTAAGTTAACCTGGGCTAAAGACAAACCGAAACTTAAACGTTAACCTTACTTTGAAAGACAAGACAACCACACATTGTAAGATTCCAACCTCCACGACACGGGGTTTATGAACTCATCTGCAGAGATGTAATATTTGTCTAAATGTCTCATGCATCTCAAATAACAGATAACAGTTGCTAGCAATAACTTAGATCATGTTAACGTTAGCTAGTCATCTTGCCAAATTGTGCTAGGTGAATTCAACGTAGAACGTTACAGATATGATAATGTCAGGCACATCTGTTTATCGAAACAATTACAAATCACCCACTTTGTTACGAATTTTGAACCGCAAAAATGTAAATGTCTTGGGACTAGCTGAAAAGTGCTGGTTGGAGATCTAACTAGTACGCCTAAATAGCATGGTGCTAGCTATCTTATAAGCTAACATGACAACCTGCATCCTAACGTTAGCTAGCAAGCTAATTCGGCAATACAGATTAGCCTTGGCTTTGAAACGCTAACGTTACTCCGAGTCAAATCTGAGCCCAGGTCAATTTCTTGACCTACGCGAGCCAACAGCCACATGGTTTGAAGTGCATATAGACCAAATAATAGATTTGTTGATTTCTTGCATAATATGACATTGTTGGCCTCATGCAATGATACACTCACCTCAGCTCCTTCAGTAGTCCACTGATGTAGCGCTTGCCCGCCTCCTCCTGCACACGTGAAGGGTTCTCCGCGATCACAGGGAGGGGGCGCTGTGATACAATATACGGCTCTGTGTTACAGTAGATATTGTTGAAGGCCATAATATTTCAATAGATTAAAGGCGCAATCAGCTATTGCGCAGGAAGTCGCGTTTGTTTATGTTTGTGTTTATTAGCTGACGCCTTTGTCCTAAATGATGTAGCCAAGATGAATAAAGCAGTGGTTCTCAAACTTTTCACAATGAGTAGGCCTACCATCTCAGAAAACTGAGTGACTCTCCAAGTACCACCATTTTGACCAGCATTAAAATAGCCTACCGTTGGCCAATTTAGATATATTTTACAATGCCTACATATTGTTTTGCATTGTTTTTTTTGTTGTTTTAAGAATGATACAAACTAGTTTAAACTGAACAATGTTTTATTAGGCTATATATATTTTATTCATTTATTATAATCATTTGAAGTGATTATTTACCACAACAGAGAGTTCGCGTATACCACCAGTGGTAGGCTACCCGTACCACAGTTTGAGAATCACTGGCCTAGACTATATTTCAACCAAGGACCAAACGAAACACAGCCCCTTCCCATTGGTATTCCCAGAGAATCTCCAGGTAGGGTTTCATTTTTGTCTGCAATCGGCTGCCCCCAGTTTTCCGAGCCTGGGCGGCCTGCAGAGACCATGGGTGTTTTGGCCTCACCGGCAGCTAGCGGTCATGAGGAGATGATTGCTGAACGTGACAAATAATGTTCTGAGCTTGAAATCGTACAATTGCTGGCTGTGCCTTTAACATTTTGTCTTCCATTAGACTATACTGGTATCAGAATTCTCACGAGGGATGTCCTCTATGCATGAAAAATAGATGTATAAATAGATTTGTCTCCATTTCCTAGTCAAGCTAGTTAAGACCCGATCAGGCCTACCTGCCATGGGTGTCATCAACACTTTTCTTAGAATCGTGGAAGAAGTCAATTAAAAAAAAAAAAAAACTAACACTCATTTAGCTCAAACAGAGTCTGTCACTGAAATGTAGTGATAGGCCACATATTTTAGCCTGTGACAGAATGACCTACAGAATGAATTCTCATCTAAAATATTACTTGCATCTGAAAACACAAAACTACTTGACAAAATTATTTGAAGTTTATATTTTACTTTATTATAAAATTTCCCCAGAGAATTGGGGAGATAAAACAGGCAATAAATATGCAATGTGTTCATACATTCTTACATACATATTAATGTACATTCAGAAACTTATACACATGTATAAGCAAAAGACAATACAAACCAGTTTCCCATTGTCTTTGACAAAACATTGCTCACAATACACACAGCTCAAGCTGCTAACAAACATGTATAATTTCAATGACATTATCATTGAAGTCTACTCTCCAAAAAAACTTGAAGCAACATTCATAATTGAATTTTATGATGATTATCCAGTCATTTAAAATGGATGCTGTGCAATTACATAATGCTAATCTCACGACCTTTGACCTTTCTGTTGATTGACAGGACAACCTGTCATACACTTGGCTCAGGAGTCCTGTGTGCACTAGAAGACCATATCCATCTCTACATTCAAAATCCTTTCACTGGCAAGGTCCTGGCGGGTGTCCAAAAACGTGTGTGCTACATCTAATCTAGTTTCCATTCAATGTGTGAATTGCTCCCTAGATGCACTGTCCTAAAAGTGATATAGTGTCAGTAATGCTTACTATGGCATGGTCCCTGTACTGACTGAGTACAGATTCTTGCAGATTCTGATTACTGTGCAAAACTGCATGAAACAAAATAAAGCACTGCACAGTTCAGTCAGTCTCCCTCTGTCATTCAGAATGATGAACCAGTGATTACTCGAGTTGAGGAGGAGTCCAGAGGAGAATGGAGGACTTGAAAAGCTTAGTATGTAGAAATGCCTTACTCAGATTATTTCTGTACATATTAAACTACAACTGATACTGTGCTTGAGCAGCGTTAACTCTGTTATACGATAGTCAGTTCTTAACAAGTCAGCTCTGTTATTGTACCGCTTGGATTGCGCACAAAATGCACGGAGCACGTGTGTATCCCCACGGATATGGTCGAGCTCCATGACAAATGTTTCCCCAGCAGTCTCAGATCTTGTTGACAGCATTCTTCTCCGAGCTCGGGAAGGAGCTTATCTCCCAGCGCCGGAGCGTGCTGGCCTTGAGGTCGGCCTGGCGCTTGGTGATGATGTAAATCTTCCTGAGGACCGCGCGGCGGAGGAGGATGTACACCCAGGGGTCCAGGATCTGGTTCCAGGAGGCCAGCCGGACACCCATGATCATTAACGTCCTGTAGGTGGACAGGTCCTCTCCGATCATATCGCCGTACGACCGAGTCACCGTCATGAGGCCGAAGATCTGGTGAAGAAAAAATGTGGCCAAGAGTGAGTCAGACTACACATGATCTTACAGAGACCCACATTTTTTATTGATACAATAAAACGTCTTTATTATAGAAAATCTTGACGTTGACTGTCAGATAACAATTTGTAAAACTCATTAATGTAATACGTAGAAAACCATAGACAATAAAGTGTCACATTTCTTGAATATTTACAGGATAATCTAGAGACTCACAGTAAATGTTATTTTTTATGTTTATAGCTGATTAATGTTAAATCTTTATTCTATAAAGAGTATTTATCTTGTCAAGAGACGTCGTCATTTCTCAGGCATGTTCCTCAGACCTACCAGCAGAGGGCTCCAACAGATACACGATGTCACCATGATCCCCACCAGTTGCACCACCATCTCGATGTCGTGCGACTTGGCCGAGCGGTGCTTGTAGGTCTTCCTCCGCATGCGGGCGCGTACCAGCGTGAGCCCGCTGATGGTGTTGCACACGAACGCCACGGCCAGCGATGCCAGGCCGAGCCCTGAAAAGAGCATGACGAACGCCACGTCGGCCTGCTCCGTGCGCTCCAGCACGTTGATGAAGCACCAGGTCCCCGGGTGTTGATAGGTGTACGAGCCCAGCTGGAAGCAGGGCAGCAGGGCCACGCATAACGCTGCCAGCCAGATGACGGACAGGGACATCTTGGTGCGCGTGGTGGTGACCAGAGAGGCGTGCAGCAGCGGCTGGGTGACCCCCAGGCAGCGCTCGGCCGCCATGGCGCAGCCCAGGAAGAGCGGGCACAGGCCGAAGAACACCATGCTGCCGCCCAGGAACTGGCACAGGGGGTCCGCCGAGTCGTAGTCCTGAGGAGACGTTCCCTCGGACAGGTAGAGTCTCAGCACCAGGCCGCCGGGGATGATGTGGCCGGCGAAGTCGGTGGCCACCAGGGAGGTGGCGAACAGCAGGAAGGTGGCTTTGGAGCGCCGGCGCACGTGCTTGGTGGCGTTGGCGAGGATGACCAGGGCCACGATGTTGGACAGGACGCCCAGGGTCATGGAGAGGCCGGCGACGATGATGCCGCTGGCGGGCGGCTTGTACAGGGAGAGGTTGCCGTGGTGGCCCAGGGAGGCCATGGCCACCTCCTCCTCCTGCAGGCTCTGGTTGGAGAGGGGATGGAGCGGGGCACAGCCGGAGGAGTTGCAGTGCTGCACAGATAACATCATCGGCCTCTTAGACTCGGGGCGGCACGCAATGACGGGGGATGCTGAGGAGAAATAAAAAAAAACATATTAGTGAGGGCAAAAAAGTCACATTTAAATCTTCTCATCTTTAATTAGTCATTTAATAGGGATTATTGGAAATTTTAGGACAAGCAGACACATAAAACTCAGGTCAGGTTTAGTGCAAATATTGTCTTATCCATATTAACCAACCAAAATCTGAAAAAGGAATGCATGTATACCTACAACTGGTGAGCCAAACCTTAAGGGTATTTGCAAACAGTTTAACATCAATTATAATAAATGACAGGTGTGAAAGAAATTTAAAACAGTTGGTAGCAATGGTATAATGCTGGTTAAGGATCAGCTCCAATAAGTAATTTATAATTATATATGAGAAGAGTGGTGCATGTTGTCTATAAATGTGGTGAATTAAGATGTGTCTACCACTAAGTTTGAAATGTGTAGACTATGCAACGTTTAACATTGCATAATCGGTCACAGCGCTGTATTTCCGTGGACACCTCCGTACAGACTATAAACATGTTTATTGTCTGAAAATGTGAATACATTTAATGGCGAGTTTAATTTACCGGTAAGATATTGAGTTGCCCAACTTACCATCATTTATTTGAATTCCAAAGGAAAACAATCCACATAGAAGTGTCAAACGTTTCTTCAGTGTCGTTGATTCCAGATGTAGATCAGATCCCGAAACTTAAAATAATCCAGTGGAGAACGCGCACGTCGAGAAACACTAATTACAAAACAAACAAAAAAAACTTCGACACGGCAATTGCGCAACTATGGTTCTTCAAAACCAGGAATTTTCGAAGATTTCGGAACTCCTATAATTTAATCCAATTTCTTAACGAGTTAACTAGTGTGTCATCGTGTTGCCGCACTCACACATGGAGACGTGTGCTCCATGCCGCTTTCTTGAAACTACCTTATGAAGTGTGCTGGGGTTTTATATACGCGTGACTTAATACGACCTCTAGGCGGCTCTGTGAGTCAGGATCTAACTTATTGATAGTCCATATATCAGATGACTCACCTGCATCGCCTGACCAGTTTGTATACAATAATGGTCATTTCAGTACATCATGGATGTAAAGTACTTGAAACGTCCTCAGGATAGACAGTGTATGCATGTTGTATACTAATATAGTCTAGATGCTGATGAGCCATTGGCTGGTCATTTTGAATGCTGGAAAAGGATGAGGAGATTTTTAACGGTAAATGCACTCAAAGGAATAAATGAGTCTTCCAGACATGTTTAAGATCTCAGCATCAAAACCTAGATTTTGTTCTCCTAGTATAGGCTAATTGTTTTATATAGCCTATTGCACAGGTGTGATTTACACGTAGGCTATTTAGAGAACATGAACACAATTTGTATATATTTTTGCCTGTAATGCACCCTCAATTTGCACTGTAAAAGAATATTTTAGATTCCATCTATCATAAAAGATAAGTGATGTTCCCTTGCCCCCCTAAGCTACAGCACTGGGAGCAAAATCTACATGGGAGCACTGTACTGTTGTTGATGGTGCATGTCAAGTCTCCTACTGTCTAACGTTACTCGCCTATACTGTCCCGTGCCACTTGCCTACTGTCCAAAGCCTCTTTCCTGTGCCACTCAGCCTACCCTCCCCTGCCCCTGCCCTGTGCCACTTGTCTACTCTCCATGGGACAGTGTTGCAGGACGGTATAGGCGAATGGCACAGGACCGTAGGCGAGTGCCGCGGGACAATAGATGGGGGCATGTGGCACCAACACAAGTACAGAACAGTTTTTGATCCTACTGCCTCAACCCCAAAGAGTCCTTCAGCTGCCAGTCCCCTGCACTGTTGTAACAGTGCTGATACAGTATGTGTGGCTCTTGCTCTAGATCCTGATGCTGAAAAAAACACTGGTTGAGAAAAATGCTTCAAGATAACTTTCTCTTGCTTGGGATTTTAACGGCATGTCACTAACCTGCTCAGAATTTAGGCGGTAACTATAATTCTATGACCCTTTTTTTCTGGCTGAAAAACATACATCGCCCGTCTCTTTGACTGACAGTGCCACTGTGGAGGCGAGGGGCGGCTTTAATCAGCATTAAGCCGATGCTGGTGTTTCTGTATTGAAGACAGGTGCACGTGTTTGTTTAACTCCACCACCCCTTGGCAAACTCCCGAGCGAACTGAGACTTGTGGTCTGGAAGTGGACTAAGAACAACATTTTAGAGTGGCTAGGTCTTCGCCATTCACTAGAGGCAAAGACAGAGGGGTACTACTGGTGGAGGGCCAACCTTGTCACAAGAGCTGAATAGTCAACATTCCCACTGGCACAGAACTTCAACAGAACACCAAAACACAGAACCGTGGAGCATGCACAAAAATAGTGTGAGATATCGTTTAATGCTGCATAATTCTTTGACACCTCTGTATGACAACTGAGAAAGTGTGCAAAGCACATTTACTACTTTTCCATTTCAACAGGTTACTGAACATGACCAATGGTTCACAAAATCACAGCACTGGTAACACCAGGTTGTAATCATGTCGTAAAAGTCATGCCATGTAGTTCCATTTGTAAATACAGAATAAAAACAACGTATGGGTCAAAATCATTGGAATCATATTCATCAAAACAGTAGGCTTCTCACTTAAAGATGCAGTCAGCGATTGTGCAGGAAGTCGCATTTCTTTATGTTTACGTTTATATCAACGTGAGTTAAACTCATTAGCAGATGATTTTGTCCAAAACAACATTGTATTTTAATCAAAGTACCAAACGAAACACACCAGAGAGGCAGCTCACCTCTACCATCAGTATTCCCAGAGAGGCTGCACACAGGGTTTTGTATTTGTTTGGGGGACAGGCTACCCTCACTTTGTTTGTTTCCAGTTTTTGGAGGCTGCCAACAGAGACTGTTCCGGTGTACTCCAGGAATGGGCAGCTAGTGGATTGTGCAGAGGTAATCGCTGAATGTGACAAAAAAAAAAATGTTATGGGCTTGAAATCACGTAGGATCGCCGACTGCACCTTTAAGGTAACCTATCTGCAGGGAAACACACCAAGTGGCAGCGTGCCTGTGTGCAAGCGCAGTACAGGCATGTTTCAGTTGGAGTTTGTGGGATGAGAGGCCACATATAAATCTGCCCATGAAAACACATCAGTACACCGTGAACATTTCAGAGGAAGAACTTCTGAAGCGGCGGAGGAAGGTAAGCAGACCAAACTATTTTAACCTTGCGTATCAATGGGGTATTTATTGGGCGCCTAATGAAATCTGACAGCCAAAACACAGTCCCAGACACAGGAAGCAAACATGTTTGAATTAAAAGCTCGCAGATTTCATTTCATAGGCCTGTGTGTTGAGTCCAGTGCCTGATAACATAGCAGAGAGTCACCTAACAACCGCACCCACTTGAAAAAACTCGAGCAGTGTTGGAGGAGCCTAGCCCTGCCCATTAGTTTCACACAAAGCCTTCTGAAGCTGAAGCCCACAGCTGAATGTATTGACCTTGGATCTGAAAACCAGAACAGAGACCAGAACATTCTTTTTTTCCCTCTCACTTTTCTTTTTTTTTCGAGTGGTTGCGGTGTTCGGCTGTGGAGAACAGAAGTCAAGCACTTCTTGGCCCCGGGGGATGACGTCCGCTCCATTGCTCTGAAGAGGAACCATCCTCCCATTTTCTCAATCGCTTGCTTTTGCCATTTGGCCCCTGACACCTCGCAACCCTCCAAGACCAAGTCTGCTCCCCAAATTCTTCATTTTGCTCCCAGCAACCACAAAACAATCGCAGAAACCACTGACTGCTTCCCCATCCTTCAAGTCAACCTGCAGGGCTTTGAACTGCTTCTACCTGGACAGCGAGGGCCCCTCATGAAAAGGGCACCCTGTTTGCCACTCCGATCCCTCTGCTGATAAAGTTGGACGTGCACCTCCATGGAAAAGCTGAAGGGTCCAGAGCGAGTTGGCTATAGAATATCATTTGCGTGCGAAGTGCCCAAGCCAAGGTCTGGTCTCACCCTACTTCATGGCCTGTTCTCTTAATCGCCTCTCACCCACTCATTC
The DNA here is from genome assembly GCF_963854185.1 of Sardina pilchardus. NCBI lineage: Eukaryota > Metazoa > Chordata > Actinopteri > Clupeiformes > Clupeidae > Sardina > Sardina pilchardus. The sequence continues at coordinate 49,880,700 of NC_084994.1, forward strand.
ATACTCCACTGACTCTCATGCATCGAATGATGAAGTAGACATATGTGGGCTATGGCAAAGCCATTAAAAAATATGTGATCACTTGTAATTAACTCATGGCATCAACATATTGCACCTTCTCAAATTGAGATTTCAGTTTCAAACCATATGGAAATGCTTCTTCGATGGCCAATTTCACAACAATAATTCTGTATTGGCAGATTGCTGTCACAGCAGAAAAATAAATTTTTAAGTAAAAAAGCACACTCCATTTGTCTGAATGAAGGCTGAAATGTCGGCATTAGATGTGCATATAAGAGTTGTAAACACATGACTCATAGTTGGAGTGAATCTTGTTTTCTTTGGAATTCTGAGTAGAATAGACCTGGCCCTAAACTTGTCCACCCAGAGACAGTAGCTTATGATTTACCACAGACAAGGAACATAGCTCACTGCCGGCCAGGCATTTTTAAATCGACCCATGTTCACATAGTTCTAATCCAACCTGGGGAATGCAAAACTGCATGTTTATGCTGGCCTCTCTTACGCCTCACCAGAAGTCAAGATGAATATTTTAGCATGGAAAGGAGTGAAACGACTGCACATAGTTGCAGTATAGAAACTGAACAGCAGAAAGTCATACATTCTCTTGGTACAGTATGGGCCTTTCACACCACCTACCAATTGTACAATCACAGAAAATTTTCATGGTTGAGTCTTCACTTTGGGGAGCCAGCCTTTCCATTTGGATAGACTACCATTAAACCACATAATAAGTGCAGTTTAAGTACTGCATAGGTTCAGTATAAGTACTGAATGAGAAGTTATCTAGTTCATACACGTGATACTATTTGTTGAAAAGGTGAAAAATCTCACATGCATTGCACTGTGAATAATATCTAAGAAAAATGTATTAACATCTGCCTCAAATTGTTAGTACATAATAAATCTTTCAAAACATTTTTACAGACAGGTACGGATCCAGATGTGCCTGAATCCTGAGGAGAAACTGATTTCTTAGTTGAAGGATATCTGGGCCTGGTTCACCTTGCAGTTGCACGCATTTGAATATATTAAGGTCACAGATGAATAATGGCCATTCAAACACACAAACTTTCATATTAGTATGGAGCTTCTTACGCACACCAGAGAGTAGCCTTGAAGTGAAGATGTAGTTTTATATTTTGATTCAAATAACAACGAAAATAAACTCAATCTGTAGAGGAGAGCAGAAAGAGTGTATGTGTGCGTTGGTGGGTTTAGTATATGAGGGGGGTGGGTGGAGGTTCTTAAAAACATTTCATTTCTTTTTATGAGCAAGAGCTCCATGGCGTGTAACAATGAGAGTTTCTGGCAGCGCGGCAGCGTTTTGAGGAAAGCCATGAGCTGCTCTGGTGCTTTCTGGGGTCGTCGTAAACATCATTAGAACATCTGATGGATCTGTGTTTTTAGCACAAGTGTTTGTCTACACATGCCTGACACGCCGGTTTTCCTTTTTACTGCCTTTTTTGGCAAAAATCCTACATCTAACACATAAACACAGCACATACTTGATTTACTGTGTAACTCTGGTGAGCAGATCACCAGCACCAGCAAGTTCCCATACCCTTGATACAGGGAAAAGTCTCCTCTTTAACACAAATATATACAAACTATTTTTAATTTGTCCCTGCATGACAGCCATGATTTTAAACAAATATGAGTGCTTGAGTCTGTAGGATTCTTTTTTCTATAATTTAGATGATCCTTCAAGGAGAGTACAGTATGTGATCTACAGACTAAATGTCAGTATATATGTTTGATTAGATATACATATTCCACTTATTCTCTAAAACCGAGCAATCAGGCTCAGGCCTTCAAATCGTTCATGTTCAAATCAGGGTGTATTTTGCCCCCATCAGGATTAATTGGGCAGGGTGTCTATTACACAAACACTAATGGCTTCAAAGCGTTTGCTGTCGGCCGAGCCTGTAGTATAATTTACAGACCTCTTTGAAAAATCAGCCCAACCTGTCAAATCTTCACCCTGGAGGTCTTCTAGAACATTCACAGAGTTTAACCTTTTTTCGCTTCTGACCACAAAGTCGGACTCTGATTCCAAATGGGCTCAAGTCTGGAAGAAGGGGCACAGAAACCCCAAGTCATCCAGCATCCCAAAATTCCACTCCATACATCTCCCGGAAACCAAGGCTGGTTCACCACAGGCGCATAAAAATGTCAGGGCTTTGAAAACCCTCTCCCATCCACAACTTATTCCTCCAGATTGAAAGCCAATGTGGTTCTGTGGTTTGGACGGCCAGAGAAACAGGGGCCAGTGATTTAGAGGCTTGAAGCACCAAACCATGAAAGATATAGCTTGCAAGCTTGCATTCCATGACAGAAACACTTTTATAGTGTCACGTTTGGGACTAAAGCCAGACATATAATGCCATATCACTTGGTGGAAACATAATGGAGCTGAATCTGGTCATCTCTCATGGCAGATAAAAAAGATACTACGTCATGTCATCGTATTTGAGTTTTGCAGAACTGAGTCTGAAATGAGATACTTGGTCAAAACATAGGTGTGATGAAGGTAGGCGAAGATGAAGTTGACATTTAGAAATAAGGAATCATACAGTATAATTCAATTTCCATAATATTTCTCTTGTTATTATTACAAGCAAATTCAGATCTCATGTGGGACTGAATAGTGACAGATGAAACAGGTTTGAAGTCAATAATGATCTCATGCTGTTTCATGTACTATTGTAAATGATGGGAAAGGTGCTGATCATTTTCCCATTGCATGGTGGGTCATGCCAGTCAATACATTTGGGGATAAAAGAACTCATCCACATCCACATATACCAGCTGCGTGTACCTACCACATTACGCGTACACACACACACGCACGATGTTGTGTTGGAAATGAGGGGACATCTACGCCTGCTACTCCTTCCTCCTCGCTTCCTGCTCCCCTGAAACAGACAGAGAGGAGAGAACAGATTTGATCCCATCTCAGTTTGCTCTCTATCAAGTGTCAATCTGACCTCTGTCCTCCAAACCCTTCACCAACTCCTCCGTATAGGGTGAACAAATGGGCAATCTAATTTGGCTGGGGCCGACCTACAGTATCTGATGACGTCCTCAACCCGATGGTGTTTCGTCTTGGATAGTGATCAGCTGACTAATTGATTTCCATCAAGGTGTCTAGACCTAAGCTATATGAGTCTCTGTTGCCTGAAGGCACTACACGTAATCTGTTGAGGGCCTTGTAGGCCGAAACATTATCGCCTATTCAACTTTCTTCTCATTAACACGCAGTGTGCGGCACCTTCCTTCACTTACATCAAATTTAACTTGGCTGTCAGACATATCGTAGTAATCAAACAGTTCTATTTTTACAAGGTAGCTGTAATCTATCAAAGATATCTGTGCCCAAAGCCTCCCCTGGATTTGTCTGAATTGACGTAACAGTATGCTAACAATAGACATGGCAAGTGGGGTAGTTTTATATATATATATTTTATAGCCAAGGATTGCGGTCATTGGTGGTGCCATTACTTTGAAAATCATCTTGATTGTTGTAAAAAGAGGTTGGCCCTATCATATCTGTTATGCAAGAAATGTGGTTTCAAGATGATCTTTGCTGGCAGCTTAACCATGGGGTCCTTTTTTGTCTGAAAATGCTTAAATAATGAGCATATTATAAATGCTATTTTTTACAAAAGAGGAAAATCTTCTCCAATGTGTTTTTTCTTTCCATATACAGTAAAAGCTATGTCATCACAGAGGGCCCATTATGGTCCTCCACAGAATTCGAAAGATGACAAAATGTACTCAGTGATATTGATCAAAACAATCAAATCTACTATTGCTAGCAAACCAGTTTGATCATTTTGATTGAATGAAATGATGATTATATTTGTGCAAAGCATGGTCTTGTTGCCGATGAAGTTGCTATTATAGGCGCCTGGGGCAGGTAGGTGATGGCCATTATTGTTGCCCACCCTACATAGTCAAATGCTATTAGAATGCCTACACTGGCCCTCTCCAAGTCAGTCCCCCCCCCCCCCCCCCCACCCCCCACTGGGCATACACATACAGACATGCACCTCTCTCACACACTCTCTCTCTCTCCCTCTGAACCGTTCTCTCTCTCTCTCCCTCTTTCTCTCTCTCTCTCTTTCACACATACATCAAAGTGAAAGTTTCCACAGATGACGCGGTGCTGAGGTGAAAATAGCCTGATCTCACTTCTTGGCCTGCTCTGTCCCTCTCATCTCCACTGGTCACTGGTGAGGCCATTCTTGTCACCCCAGGAGCAGATACAGGAAACAGAAAGTAAACAAAATCACAGGTCATCGGCGGCAGCAGGAGCCCCCACTGACCCCGCTCAACACTGACCGAAGGAGGTTAACGAGAAACTCGTCCAGTCAGTGGGCGTTCTGCTGACATTAAATTGCCTCCGTGGCTTTTTCTCGCCCGTCTGTCCCTTGTTAGAGCACAGAGCACTGTCTGGGATACTGAACCAGGGGAAATTAGGGGCCGTTTGTTGCGCCCTGAAGCTACCAATTCTGGGGCACAACATTGACCCAAAAAGTGTGCCAGACATAAGCTTCAAACTTTAACTCGTTTTGAAATGTATCTTTTTCCTGAAGGGCCATAAAATGAGGGCTTGATTAGATTTAAGCCCTCAAAGAGGTGGTCATGCTCCATCTCTTAACATTAACCATTCAGAGTTTACTACCGTTCAGCGTCACAATCAGAATGGATACAAAATGACTGGTACCACTTTTTTTATGAACATAAACAATGGCAGCTATGCAGCCGAGGTCTGGTAGGCACACTTCACGTTGATTCAATATTGGCTTGGCCAAACCAGCGGCACTAGTCACCAGTGCCCAGACAAACAATCCATCCCTCTTGCTCTCATAATGAGAACTCTGGTTGACTTTGATTTTGTTTACTGTCCTTGCAAGATGGCGTGAACAGCCATGCCAACACTGTTATTTTCCAGTCATTCTCGGCAGTCCAAGGTTTGATTGGCTGTTTCCAAATACTTCACAGATGACCTGCACTTACAAGTTATTCATATGTGTGGATACAAATTGTCTGCCAACAAGGAGGCTGGGGAGAGAGAATAATGTGTGCTTGGTCAGGAAAAGGGCATTTCTGCTGTCTGGATTTAGGCCAGTTTCCAGTTTAACTGAAAAAGAGAGAGAGAGAATAAATGAGCGAGGAAGAGAGAAAGAAACAAGAGAGAGCAAAAGAGAGAGAAACAGGCTATAAAAGAGGCATTTATAGAACATTAATAAAAATACAAACTCAGCACAGATAACAATAATAAGGTTTGGATTTCACCTGATAGACCTGAGCTGGCCGCAGGGCTCTGCCTATGGAGGGAGTCGCTGGGCGCGCAGTGCACACAGGAGCAGTGTTGCTGACATGTGCTGGAGCAACACTGGCACCCTCCGCAGTGACAAATGAGCCTCCTCCTCCCAGTGGGCTAGCAAAGCGGCCCCGGCAGCCAGGGAGGCAGGCCTACTGCGGGGAGGCAGATTTATGAATGGAGGCTTCTGGTGAAGTCAGCAGCGGTTTAATTGATGTGCCGTGCACACACACACACACACATAGTCTCACAAACACACACAGTCTCTCTCTCTCTCTCTCTCTCACACACACACACACACACACACACACAGAGAGAGACACACACGCACACGCTGTCAAAGCTTGATAAAGTCCGTGAGCACCTCTTCTCCGTGAGCTGACTCTCACTCACGGGAAATTACAGCAGGGCTGCCAGGCGTGCGCCACACCAGCCATTAAGCATTAATGACGGGGATGCAGTAAAACGGGACCCATAACGCACCCATGTGCTGATGGGGAGGTTTTTGCACCCGATCTCCACGCTGCTCACGCATACAGGCCTCCTTCAGCCTTGTTTTCTCTCAGCGCCGTAGAGAACGACGCCTCACTGCTCAGACCCTGATGTAATGATTTCCATTCCCGTAGAAAGGCCCGAGGACAAAATGAGCACTATATTCAGCATAGCTAACCTATGTGGAGGAAAATTGTGATGTTTGGGTAAGAAATGTGCCCTGGGAAAAGGCAAGGTTTTGAAAAATCTTAGTAATCTTAGTTCACAGTATCAACAAAATTAACTAATTGCAATATCAATGCAGGCAAGAATTTTGCATCTGTATGGCTTGAGTCATGATTTCTGTTATATTATCTTCTACCTGAGAATTTATAGAAATACAAAAAAAATAAGCCATATTTAAATGTCTTTTGCTAAATGTGTTTGTTCGCAGTGTTTGTCATTGTGGGTAAAATTCTAAATATATAAATAAATCAAGAAAAACAAATCAGAACAGATCAAATGCAAAATTGTTTAATATCAGTCCATATAGATTGGAATAGATACCATTGCTGGCATTTCAGCATGCTGTATTTGCAGAAAAAGGTAGCAGGTCATCTGAGCACTAAGGGTTAAACACAACTGACAGAGGATGCTAAGCAGCAGAACGGACGTGACTTTTGGTTTCATACCAGCAATGGGCCTCTGCCAGGTCCCGGCTCCTCTCAGCCAAAAGTGAACAAATCTCCATGAGGTCTGTTCCTCAGGGAAGTCAAACAAATCACCCCCCATTCTGCAACACAGAGCCAACCTTGCGTACATGAATGCTGAATCACTCCCAAAATTAGCCACAACTGCATGGACGAGGGGAAAGTGACGTGGAAGAAGCCAAAAAACGAAGCAGTGGCCGTTATCTGTACCTTATAAAGGCTGCGGTGCTGCAGTGCATGGAGGTTGTGTACTGATTACAGGGTGGGGAACACTGAGTGAGCCCCTCAGAGATGCTCTCTCACCTTCTTCAACAGTCATCTTATCCTGGAAGCACAGCGGCCCTTTTACAATACGTGAGTAAAAGTCTCTGAAATTATGAGTCACGGAACTCAATCAAACTGACAATCTTGCGTTCAGCTCAAAATGCCACCTGTAGGCCACATGTTTACTACTTCTACGATTATAAAGAAGGCCGGGTGTGAATAAGAGCCCACTGATGGCTATCACTTGACAAGTTATCCTGAGGAGGACCTGTGTTGTTTCAGAGCTGTGATAGTGATTCCAAGCTTTCCTAAGAATACATTAACCATGGTCTATTGTACCCAAACAAACTAAAAATAAACCATGTGATTCAAACAGCATAGTATACACGCAGAATAGATCATAGTGACTACTTATATAACCCAAAACACTCTTATCACCATCATCATCGTGACTATTTGTGTACACAATACCATTATCAACCATAGTGTCTACTTGCATAACACAATACTCTTAATTTACCATCATCGTGATTACTTGCATAACATAATACTCTTAATTTACCATCATCGTGATTACTTGCATGACACAACTTACCATCTCTTAATTTACCATCATAGTGACTGCATAACACAGTACTCTTAGTTTACCATCATTGTGACTTCTTGCATAACACAATCCTTCCTCAACAGAGTCATCTTTCTATTCCCTGGAAGCGCGAAGGCTCTTTTGTAATATGAGAGTGAAAGTCTCTTATGAGTCACAGAATTCTACAAATCAGACTGACAATCTTATGTTCTGCTCAAAACTCCACTTGTTTATTTGAATGTGTTGTTTGTAATGTTTGCTACTTTACTACCCACTGATTGCTGTCACTCGACAAGTTTACCTGAGGAGGACCTGTGGCAACAGAGCTGTTTCAAGGCTGTGATACCGAGCCTCATTACCTTAGAATACATGAACCACGGTCTAGTGTACCCAAACAAACTAAAGATAAACCATGTGATTCAAGCAGAACAGTATACACGCAGAATAGATCAACCATAGTGACTACATAACACAAGACTCTTAGTTTATACCATCAACAACCATAGTGACTACTTGCATAACGCAGTACTCTTAGCCGTTGTGGTGTGTCTCTCCAACCCCCCCCCCCCCCCCCCCCCCTCATTCCTGCCGTGTGCGCTAGCTAGTTAACAGTCATTCAGTGTCCACCTGAGTCTCATTAATGTGTTGCTGGAGTAGAAGTATGTGATGAAGAGGCAGGAGGAGGAAGATGAGGAGGAGGAAGAAGAGGAGACTCCCAGCTGGTGTAAACAGTGGCACTGCACTGCACACTCACTCACATCACACGGAGCAGCAGGACTCAGACAGCAGAGAGAGCGGCAAGCGGAGGTGAGAATCAGGGGACTCTGTAACAACTATATGGGCTCGCCAACGAACACATTCCATCATGTTAAAACTACAGCGCATGGCCCATTCCAGTAAATCATTGCTAACTGTGCACCGGTGTGCAAAGACTGGGAATGAATGAGTGTAGCATTTAAAGCTTTTTTTACAGTTACAAAACAGACAGAAAAAAACACCATGGTGTCTGCTATTAAATAAATCCAAACATTCCCCTATTTACCATGTTTTAAACGTTTCTAACCATGAATAACACTGACTTCACAAATTCTGCACTGCAAAAACTGCAGCAGTAAGAGGTGTCGTTGACCTCCAAAGGTGTGAATGTCCAATGTTCAATCACATCATATTCCTGGCTTTAGATACAAGGATACAAGGATGTTTATTTGTCACATGCATATGATTACTACAAACAATGCAGTGAAATGGTCAGTTCCTTCGCCTACTGTGCATATGGGGGGGTAAGAGTAAGAGCTGCAGGGGGTGAATGATGTATGTGTGTGCGTGTGTGTGTGGGGGGGGGGCTCATGCCTGGGGTCATGCTAGTAGACTGCAATCTACAGTAGATTGCATCAAAGATGACTGCAATCTAACAATAAAAAAAACAGAAGGACCATGAGCCTAATATCATCAATCATTATATATATATATATATATATATATATATATATATCTTTTATGGTGTGAAGTAGTGTGCATGACACACTTGATTGTGAAAGGTCCGGCCTGTGAATCACATCTGAGTCTGATAGCAACCTATTCTCAAGGCAGGAGCAATGGCCCTGTATTTGTCATTAGCATTCAGACTTTGGTTATGTTCAATCTTTAAATGCAATAACTCATTGGTCATTATTCAGTCAGTGGTTAGCTGACCCCGGCCATACCTCCGAGAGATCTTCATTATGTATTTAGTGTTTTGGAAGCCCACTGGTGCCAGTGGCATATCTGGCAAACGTTAGATCCTGGTGATTTTATGACACACACAAATCACCTATCATTAGTGGTTATGCTGAAAAATGCTGGTTGAGTGATAGTATAAAAAAAATCATATTTCTTTGATACATATCAAGGGCTAAAGTAAAGCCTCTCCTATTTGCTCTTAATGGGACGAATCTGAGCAGGGATGTTGTGGCTTAGTGGCTAGCTGGAGAACATTTCTGATGAAACCAGAAGAGACGAGGACTGGCACACCCTTCCTAACTCTGCCCTCCTAACGTTAGCAAGACCCCTCTAGACATCACCACCAACGTCAAACCAGTCGCTGAGCCAGAGAAGCACTTTTACGGCCCAGAAGGTGCCCTCTGGCTCGGGACGGGCATCGGTAGGCCTAAACATGGCACCAAACCCCTATCGGACATCTGTTTCGTTCCCCTGACTCACAACAAATTCTTCACTCTCCTGGAGTCTTGGCATAACAAATGGCTTACGTTGCGAGGTAGGTGGCCTTGCTTGGCACATTCATTAAGTCCTGAGCAAATCTACGTGGAATAAACAGAAGATAAGATTGTTAGTTATATTGAGGCAGGTATAAACAACAGGTGCTGAAAAAAACAATGTGCATTTTCCACCATGGCCCAGTGCCTTACGTAATGGTGACGTTTAGCACCACTTGAACACCTCAACGGCTGAAGAGGGTGTTAGAGAGTTGGATAGCTAATACCAGGAGGATGACACTGGACACAGCGTTCTTTATGTATTCTGTGATCAGAGGGCAGGCATTGCATAATGACCATAAGGTCAAACAGGGGTGTTATGTTGACATCAACAAAGGAGAGGACCTCAAATAGTGTAGCCCTCAGTGAGTGTGTGTGCCATCAAAACAGTCAGCGTGTGGTGAGGACACAAAGTCTTGAATTGACAAACCAAAAATGGATATAGTGTGGAGGAGGAGGAACCAATTCTCATCTCAGCTGACGTCGTTCACTTCCCATTTCCAAGGACCATAACCAGAAGTGAAATTAATCTTAATTGGATACATTTATCTCTTTCCAAATCCTCTTGAAAGGACAGCAGCAAACACATCTTTTTTTGTAAACAAAGGTTTTGAAAACAGATGTTTACTCATTTCCAAAGAAAATACACATACTGTAAGTGTCAATCAACACTGACGCCATCAGCACAGGACAGCCATTGTTGGTATTCAACAGAACTGCTAACTGTACTCCTCTGTCTGTCATCAATGCCCGCCGCGTGCCGGATAATCGATTGCGGTTGGCTGCCATTATTTTTGGTGATTCGGAAATGGGCCTGAATAGGAGGATGCGCTCAGAGACTCGTCTGGGTTCACCCAGGCTAGACAAGACATCTGTATGAACTTCACGTCGTAAAAAAAAGCTCCAACCTTAGTTCCCACTGGCGTCGTTTGGGAGGATGTGCCTGAAACACACTGATCTTCTCCCGCTCGGTGACAGTCTATGGCCGACGGGTGGGACGGGCTCCTCCAGCTGTATCCTGTACTCACTCGCACTGTGTCTCAACGCCAGCACTCTGGGGATGGGATTTGTTTACCGTCAGCCATTCCTGTGAAAGAGTGTAATGGAAACCATTTCAACACTCAGTTTTGTGTGTGCAACAGACAGGGTGAAATAAAAAAAAAAAAAGAATATTTCTGGAATTTGCGCAACACTGAAAGTTTCAGGAAACCTTTCAAATAGAAAGCATAAAAAGGGTTAAATATGCTAGAATGAAGCCTACAGTGCAACCTAGCCATTTGTTTCATGTGGGCCTGCAAAAATATGTCTGAATAGGCCCTTATGGTTTATCAAAAGAAACAAGGCTTTGATGGTTATCAGTTTCAAGACTGTGGGATCTGAATGAAGTCAAATTACTGCGAGTGAAAATTAGATTTCACTCGAGTCCCCAAACCCAGCCAACGGTGCTTTTAATGTAATCCACAGAGCTGCTTAGTCAGTCACTCTTAATTGAATGAAAACACTATCTCATTCAGAGCCAGGGACTGAAGAGAGAGCGAGAGTTTGACAGAGGCAGATCTGATTTTCCCATTAGTACACCACTGGCCTCCCCTTGTTGTGGGTGTTTTGAGTGAGGCTGAAGTTGAGGGGGAAAGGAAGGTGTTCTAGGTGCGAGCTTTATTGGCTGCATGGGTGGAGGAGGTTCTGGAAACATTGTCCGTCTGACCCCCGAGTCAAAGATCTGCTTTAATCTAAGTCTGCCGGTGAGGCGCTCAGCTACAGTATGGATCACACAGCTGGGGAGATTGAGCAGATGCAGGATAATGTCTTGGCAGACGGAGGTGCCAAAGCCGGCGGTCTCCGGCCCCTTTGAAGTGAGCTCTCCTCTGCTGTGGCTTTGAACTCACTCTGAGGCACTGCGCCACAAGTCCAAGAGAGTGAAATATCTTTTCGTAGAGCCCAAAATCACCCACCCACCTGTCTCTGACAAAAAAAAAAGTCAAGGGTGTAAAATGATCACATTGAGATATGATGTCTAATTTAATCGGCTTTGTTGAAAAGTAGAGCATATGCATGTACCACAATAGCAGTGTAGTTAATAAATAATATAATAAAACTTGACTGCAGATGTCTTTATAGAAAGAAGTCATTTCACAAAGTGGATTTCATTTAAAAAACAGCACATCTCATGTTCAGATCAGGGCTGCAGTTACCATAAGTCCATCTGTAAGTGGATCAGTCTTGCACTAGAGTAGTAGACCTACATGTGGAACAAATGAATAGACCACTCCATATATTAATAATTAATCTACCACACATCTGGAAATTGTAACCTAATAGATCATTGTCAGTGTTCCATGTTATTAGCCCATAGTGGCTAGATTCCTTGCTCGTTCTTTTCCCTGGCAATGGTTCAAGTTGTGGATGAGACCCAAATCATATTGCCCTATGAATGCGGCTAAGAGGACTGGACATCCAACAGACGTGGATATGAGTCTAGTGAGACGGGAGGGGGAAGCTGGGATTCCAAACCAGCCAATACACAACAGAACAGAGAGTTCCCTTTCTGACCAGTTCACCTGCTATTCTTTTATTCGCCTCCTCCCTCAGGTCGCGCACGCATGAAGAGTTCATCTTGGCAACATGTTAGTTTATATGTCCTCTCAAGAAGGCGGCAACAAATAAACCTGTCGTAATCGTCTGCTGAGAGCCACTGGCGGCCGTCCACACTCTCCTGCAGTAAATAGAGCTGGCCGCACGAGCGGAGCTCAGGCGATGAGTGCTGTGGGCAGATAACAGGGGTGGCGTCACGCTCGGCCTCGGCAGGTCCGTCCTCACTTACCTCAGCACGAGCTTTATGTTGAGAGAGGACAATGGAGAGGAGACAGGTGAGATATGACCCGATCTTCTGTCAGGACACTAATGCTGACTGGAGTCTATTTCAATCGTTTGAGATAATTATTTCCTAAATTAAACACATAAAACAGCATAATATTGGCTGGCTGCTTCAGCATTTTAGGAGTGACCAATCTTTATGAGCTTATGCGTTGGTGGGTTAACACTATCTTAAAACGGCCACAAATGCTCTGTTTCTGACGGACGTTATAGACAGAAAGTCCGATGCGTTTAAGTAATGCCGGGGGAAAAGCGGAGTTAATAAGTTGACAGGAATGTGTGGGGGGAACGAGTGCAAGTATCAGTGTATGAGTCAGAGGTGATGTAGAGCCAGAACTCCAGTAGGTCCCTTTCCTTAAAAAAAAGTGATAGGAGTGGAAGAGGGAAGGAGAGAGAGAGAGAGAGAGAGAGAGAGAGAGAGGCGGAGTGAGTGGGAGGTAGGCTCGGCAGAATGTTTGTGAAGTGTAAACAACATAAACAATCCCAATGAAATCCATAAATGCCTTGGCCCTGAGTGATAATGTCACAGTTGGTTATATTTTTAGCTCTCTGTTTGGAGCTGGCCAAAGCGTCTGCGTTGTGTCTCACGCAGCTGAATTATCAAAAGGTACATATATTTGTGTGTGTGTGTGTGTGTGTGTGCCACAGTTTACAGTCTCTAAACACAAGAGTTATTTTTGTCAGCATTTTTCGCCGCTCGAGCTTCCTCAAAGACATAGGCCATCTTTGCTGTTGAGTGATTAGAGGAAATGGCTCTTACACGCGAGGCTCCTGCCGGCCCCTAGCTTCAGTGTCTCCCTCCTACCTGGCTTCTGCTCGGCCCTTCCTGGAATATGGACACAAGTAAACTCCTCAGCTGACTAACAATGCTGTTATGCTCAAAAAAAGGGTCTGCCTCTGGTTTTCTTCAGGAACTTACTGACCCAACGCAATGTTTTAAAACTTCCTTTTGATCGTGCAAAAGGCTCATTACCGTGTCCATTGTCTGGCAGTTATACGTTGTCCAAAGACCCTATGGACCTTGTCATGAGCGTGACGCAATGTGGGGCCACGGTTTGCAATCTGGTCTCGTTCTGTCTGACACAGTATACACCACAACCCTGGTTTATTAATAAATATTAGAGACCATAACCCTGGTTTATTAATAAATAATTGTGATGTGAGTCAGACATGGGAAAATGAAGACATCCATCATGTTTGACAGACACTGGAGAGGGGTGTCCACTGAGGCCACTCTCACAGCAACACTCAATAAAGGGCCCGGGTGAGGGGAGCGCCTTCCTCCGGCCCTGCTGCCTCCGCAGTCAGGTCAATGCAGAGTGCCCGGAGTGGGTTGCCTTTTTAAATGACGTGGACCACTTAACGTCTGACCTGCGCTGGTCATCAAATTAACCTGCTTCGAAAATAGCACTGGTCAGCCAGCGCGGTATGGTGATGGGAGGGGAGCACCCAAACAGGAACGGATCAGATTTTTAATATCATGCCCAGGAGCCTTTTATTATCATTAATCCGCGCCAATATTCTTTTTTTCTATTATTATTTAATGTTGTTAGGAATTCTAATGGCGGTTTAGAAAAAATTAAAGCAGATACATTTCAGTCAAGCACTTTTGCAGACATTAGTCAATTTCCCCTCAGCGGGCTGCCACAATCCATCTTTTCACTGCGCATGGTGAATGTAAGCTCAGTTTGGACGGGACGGGACGGCCCCTAATGATGACAGGAGCCAGTGTGGGGACGCAGGTACCCAGAGCGCAAGGATGCACATGCGCTTGTCTCTGTGTCCAGCTCCTGCAATGACCCGAGGAAGTGCGTGGCCGTATTCACAATCAGATGAATGAGAAGAACATCCACCTACACTACCCTAGGTTTTTTGCAATGGCTGACACTCATTTCATGAAAGCCTCAGGCTTTTCCTCAAAACTGTAAATAAACTAGATTTGACAAAAACCTTTGAGTCATCACCAACTCACATCGCCTTCAAATAGTTTGAACTGCTCACATTGTGTTTTATCGACGGTCTAAATACCTCATTTGCAATTGATTAATTTTTTTGGAAGGAAAACATATTCAAAACATTTTAGATATTGCATACTGTCATGTACTGCATGCATGACGGTCATGAAAGTCCTTCCACAATTAGAACATGATCCCAACTGCTCACATTTCATTTCATGAAATTCTTGATATTGCTCTTCCTACTCTTTCACCTCTTCTTACACACAGACACACAGACACACAGACACACAGACACACACACACACACACACACACACACACACTTCTCCTCTTCCTCTCAGATTTGTTTCCATCCATCCTCACCCAACTCTTCCTACGCTGCCTGTTCTTACGTCACCCTTTACAACCAGGGGGTTAGGCAATGTAAGCAAAAAAAAGCAGAGATTCTCTTCTCCTGCCTCCTGCACTTCCCGAAACAACCAAAACTTTCATCCAAAATAGTACATTAATTTACAAAACAGGACACATGAATATAATCTTCAGGAGGGGGGAAAGGGAAATGACCTAACACTGTGCACTCTGAACAGGCAGATTTTGGTGCCATGTCATCATTTGCAAGTGTGAACAGTTTTGAGTTCTTGTGTATACACAATGATTTATATGTGATTATGTTAAACTTCTGCTACCTGTGGCAACTGTTATGCCTCATAGGTCCTTCAGAGTGCAAAGTGTGTTTTAATGAGTGAGATTGTGTTTAGAGTTTTGCTAAAAAAGAGGGTAAATGAGATTTGAAAACGGATCCTACCCAGATGGAAATTGTTAATGCGTCTTGGCAAAAGAGTGATGAAGTAAATAAAGGGTTCAGACCACTGAACATTTGGTTCAGAGAGAATGGGATTTACTCTTAGCTAATCAGAAACTATTTCACACATAAGTTAATATGAAAATGCATGCATACTCAGGAGAAAATATTGTAATCAACAACCATGATGGCAGACACTGAAAGATAAATCTCACAAGAAACAAATAATCCTGTTTTTAATATGTATTATAGATCAAAGTGAATTATTTTGAAAAGAAAATTAGGCCTCTCTATAAGCTTACCACGTTCTTTGGAAAAAGAAAACAGAATTATTTCTCGGACAGATTTATTGAACATGGCAACTGCAAGCAAGGTTCTAACAAAAGAGCATGTACTACAATTGAGCAATTTTACATCCCTGCTTGCTTGTTCTGGCAGGGCCTAGCCCTAGATGGAGAGGTGGAGAGCATGAGCATGGCTCCTGTAGAGTCTTAAAACAAACCTCATTGATTGAGGAGTCCATCAGGCACAGCTTCATCTGTCTAGCTCCCCTAAGATCCCCTGTACCACACATCTGAGCATGATGTCAAAGGAGCACACTGAGGAAGGCGCTAAGCCGAAACGCGTCTGTGCAATAAAAACATGTTAAAGTGCGACCTTTTATCCTTTTCTTAGTAAACATATAAGTTTGGTCTAGCACTCTCAAAAACAAACCTAAGAGACTGAGTGAAGCCTGCTCCTACCATACAAATTATCCATGATGTCAAAGTAACATGGAGCTGTAGTCACATCACTGAAATATTGCTTCAGTATGGCCTCATAACATGACGACCACGTTTCTGTTTTTCAACATTTTTTGAGTGATAAAGTTGTGCTGAAGGTGTAATGGGTGACTATTTGCCTGCATGTGAAAACAATTACAGTTTAGACACGGATAGTCTTGTCATATAAAGCAACATCCAAAAGGATATAAAATAGAAATATAAAAAATGGCTCAAGAGGGGTTTTATTATTGGCATGCAGGGATGGAACAATAGGTTAGTTGGTATTCTTTGCATGACTGAATTTTTTCGAGCATTTGTTTGGGCCGTTTGCGTTGCCTTTATGCTTTCACACCTTTATGCAGATAGTATGGTCAATACATGAAGCAAGTGGGAGAGAGAGGTGAGGGTGGGATTGGGAAATCAATGTGGGTTAGAATCAGACCAGAGCACCCAAGGGCATTTGGCCTACATGATGCTGCTGCTTGAACTACAAATCCCACAACAGATTTCACAACATTTAAGCATCATTAGATCATATTTCTTTGCCAGGTGTATATGAACCTTTACGTTACCTTTTAACCTGTATATGACTACACTTTCCTCACAGCCACACTAGGGCAGAGCGCTAATGAGCACTAGCCTGGGGACACGTTTGTGTTGGATCAATATTTGCTTACGGAACATCCACTGCAAGGGCCTGTAAGTGGATTAGACAATAGGGGACATCAGGGGGAATTGAATGTCTCAAGTTTTTCTCCTCCTGAGTCGTGCTTTTGATTAGCTAATGACCTTGCAGTCACCTCAAGTGTTCTCTCCCAATCTCTTTCGTAATCCTCTCTTCCTTTCTCTCTCTAGCTGTCTCTCTCTCTCACACACACACACACACACACACTCTCACACACACTCTCTCAATAACTCTACGGGTGGCTGCAAAAGCAAACACTCGACAGCAGCTTTATTCTGATCTCAGTCGATGAGGCCAATCTCAGTAAGTTTACCGCATCATTAACAACTTCAATTTGTTCCCGGTGCCATTTCAACATGCTCAGACAGCTGCCGAAAGAACATCTGCCACAGCATGTGGGGAACAACTGCACAATTGCATAACGTTTTACAACTCCTGCGAAGGACATCAGCTGTAGCAATATTAATACGTCCGTGTGTGACACTTATTCGGACTGGCAGAAACTATCAGCGCACAATCGGTCATATGCACAAGAGACGTTTTTCAGACGGCACGGCCTTTCATCTACCGAGGCTTTATTCGACCGAATGTTCCGCAAGCGGACACAAGGACGGTATTAGATTTCAATGCAGCTGCACATATAACTGTAGCATCCAATTACTGGACAAAGGTTTCAAAATATATGAGATGGGCCTCTAGAATTAATGACCTGGCATGTCTCCTGTTGCGCTCTGGAATTCATTAGATTTTCACCATCTAATTGCAGGTTTGAATTCATACACAAAACGTATTTTAATCGTTAATCCGCAGACAGACCACATTGTTAGGCATCATGGATTCTGTCCACTGGCCAGTTGGTTCATGAATGTGCATTTGTTTACAGGCTGTATAAAAATGCATATTTAAACGAGTAAAAACCCCATCCGGTCACATAATTTACAAATGTATATTTTCCTATTCTAAAGCTGTGCAAATGAGAACTGTTCTAAATGTCCTTCGTCATAGGTCTGATCTGTTATAGCAAAACACAGCCATCTGAAACATCTGAGCTGCTTAAAAATGAGAAACGTTCACCAACCACAAACATTATGAAACCCTCCAGTCCCCTAGGACCTCTAACCCCGTCACTCAGTATCTACGTTTTTAAATCATGAATCATTCCGGTCGACTCCAACAAAAACCCTCTTATTATCATCTACGTGTATCTTTCCCAAAAGACGTAAGGCAGCCAAAGAGCCAAAGAGCAGGTATGCCTCCATTTAGACACGCCAACATGTCACGGTGATTGAATCCAGATTAAAGTGCCACAAGGTGTTCCCTCTGCAGTGCGAGTTACCCGGCCCCAGATGATGACAAGATGATTGCACCGCCTCTGGTGACGGAGTGCGGCGTGTCGTGTGAAGGGACAGGAAGTGATCACCTGTGCGTCTGATTAAAGCCCCCTGAGGGAAACGCTCTCCAGCGCCCTCGTGCCCTGGCATCCAGCGCTCCGCTCCGAGGCCCCGAGGCCCCTCGCACGCCATCCAGCTCCGCCGGCCCTCCACCGGGCCACGCGCTCCGCCGGCTGGCTCACCGTCTACTTCCTGACTCAGTGACATGGACCATATGCTGAGTCAAACTGGATTAACGAGAGAGAGAGAGACAGAGAGAGAGAGAGAGAGAGAGAGAGAGAGAGAGAGAGAGAGAGAGAGAGAGAGAGAGAGAGAGAGAGAGAGAGAGAGAGAGAGAGAGAGAGAGAGAGAGAGAGAGGATGGGGGGGAGCAGATTAACTATATCAAACGCAAGCCCGTGGAAAACATCTCTCTGAAGGAGGCTTTGTGACATGCTTGGAACACTGTTGGTATTTTGAGCCTGTCTAGCTTGAATTTGTGAGAGGCGCATGTTTGGATAAGCCTCACACCCAGACACTTGATAGCAGAGGAGAAAAAAAGGCATGAGTAATACAGAGAACTATCTCCCTCTGTGATTGTGGAACACCATCATCAATCATCAATCAACTGAGAAAGGCCGATTCCCATCAGACTAAATTTCAAACAAACTCAAGCGCAGAGTACAGTCACACTGAGACTAAACGAGGACAAGGCCTCTGAGCAGCACTGAACTGAAGCTTCAGAAGCTGAACGTACTGCCATACGGATCTGTTTACAAAACATGCTAAAACGCTGCTATCAATAAAGACAAATATGAGAGGCATGTGATATGATTCCCTAGTTACCGTGCTAAGTATATTTCTACCCTTTTGACCCCTGTGTACTAGGGGTGTATATTTGACAGTCCGATCTAGAGGTCATAATGAAAGCCGGTGCTCATGTTACTGTCCACATAGGCACTTAAGCGGGACACCAGCAGGAACCTTCTGGATCATCTGACGGGGCGCATTAATAGTAGCCGTTTCTCTGCGGTCCAGCCAGCCAGGCAGGCAGGCAGGCAGCGCGTCCGAGGGTACTTCACCGACCCCCCGCAGGCACAGCGAGCCTGGAGCAGCCAGCCCTGGCGCCCGGCCAGACCCCGATCTGAGTGGGGTGAGTTCACTCTGCATCTGGTACAATTACACTGTCACAAGTTACAAAAGTATCGCCAAAATCTTCCCCAGTCTGTCAATAATTCATCTTCTTGATGTGTTTATGGGCGACTTACATAACTTGGGGAAAAAATAAAAACTTTAATCCAAAAAATTGATAAAAAGACAATTGACAATGGGCCGTCAAGCCGGGAAAAACGCTCAGTGGGATGGTAGAGGAAAAATACTGACCCCTCTTCTGCCAGAAGTCCACATCCCGGAGGACTCGCTCCTCTAACAGTGCTGATTGCAAGGCCACAAGACGTGTGAGAAAAGTCTCCTCGCTGCCAAGTTTGGAAATACATAAATCTCCTACTGCAGATTAAAGGCTAACGGCAGAAATATGGCGGCGGACGGGCCCAGTGGGGAGAGGGGTAATGGATCCTTCGAAAGCGATCTCGCCCACCCGCCCGCCCGCTTGCCTCCTCCTCCGACCGCAGCAGCCCGCTCAGGCTCACAGAAGGTCCAACATTTTTCTCTACCGTCCTGAAGTCTACAACAATAAGAACATGGCCTCCTCGACACCCTCCGCATCAGCCTCACACCATATTGGAGCGCTGCTGATGGAAGGCCTGATGCCCTCAAGGTGTTAGGTCATGAGATCATGAGCCTCCCAAAAGGTCAGGTAAACTTCTCCACAACAAAAGTATTGATGTTGAAGCTTCTGACAACCATGATGAATAACACTCCGGGATTTATCAAAAGAAAGGAAATTGCTCTCGAGACAAATGGGGATTACAGGTTTTCACAACTGTTTCTGCTCAACCTCATGACGTTCCCTCACCGTCACTCACAAATCAACATGCACCGACTACTGGCAGACGCTCCACTAAACACATTACTGGCAGAGAGGTGAGATCGATGGCCGTTTCCCTCTGGTATCTTACAGCACAATCGTCTTAGTTACCGTTACCTGCCAGACAGAGAGTCATTTTTCAGCTGTGGTTTATCATAAATACACCCGCCCCTATAAATGTTTGTCAGATTACCACATATTGACCCCTGGATTGCACTACAGCTCAGAGAGAGGGAGGCAGTGGACCGGACCCATCGTTTATTTTTATCCCTCCGCTGTCCCAGTAACAGCAACCTGAAGTCTGAGGTGGCCACACACTAAATCATGCTCAAGCAGAGCGGAGACTGGGGACGGCTGTTGGGCTGCAACAACACTCTCCCACCCACATGCTCAGAGCAAAACAAACTCACTGAACACATGCCTCCCACACACACTACACAACAAAGTGATTTATTGGAGTCACGGTAAGGACTTAAAAGACCATAAACGTTTTCAAATAACATTAAAAAACAGCTGAAGAAGTTCTGGCCACAAACTACTTTGATAGGTTGTCTGTGCTCTGCATGGCTGGATGAGGGGGAAACACAGGCAATAATTCTGGTCTTATTTTGTTGAATAACTACAGATGAAGTCGATTAAAAATCTAATCTAAACACACATTTCAAAGCATCTCAGATTAGTCATGGACACTCTCTGTTCCGACAATAAAATCAGAGTATGAAGCATCAGAGGAGTTCAACCAAATGATTACTTCACAGCCATAAACTGGACTAATGAGTTCGAGAGCCATCAGAAGTGAACGACACTGACAAATGTACCGTAAATCACACCTTAATATCGTTCTTTACTGCTGAACTGACCCGTCCATTCAGGTCAGTTCCAGGAGTGCGTTATGATCGGCCAGCAAAACTAATCCCTTGGCTGCGACGCAAAAAATGTGTTGCGTTCTCGAAATCACAGAGGGCCGTTTTATTCCAGGAATATGTGAGCGGCGCAGGAGGCCCTGGCTATCGGCACTGGAGCTGTGCACGTCTCAGAACCGCTCCGTGCTGGAGGGAGACGACACGGCACGGCAAGCCTATAGCGCCCTCACTGCACAGACACATACACACACACACACACACACACACACACACACACACACACTCTGGAAGTGTACTACTGCATGCAATGAGTGCACAGACACATGGACACACACACACACACATACACAAACACACACTGGTGGTGTGTTGCTGTTAGTTGGGTGGGTGTATTTATCTGCACCAGTAGTACTGTGTACCACCGGCTCTCCTGGAAACAGACTGTGCATTAGGGATTATATGCCACGATCCACATCTCCTGAACAAGTGAGGACTTGGCTGTGGATTATGTCTATTCACCAAAGCTGTATCTGTACACTTTATGTTGACAGACAATGTATACTTTGTTATTACTGCTGACAATGTGGAAGAGTACAAAGCAGGCCTGCTTTTTCAATATTCAGATGATAACTAGGGCTATGTTGTTTATGAACATATTTGTGAAACAACACTAGGAAAGACTCAGAAATATGGCTATGTGTGGAATTCAAGCCTTCACTGGTATTTGACAGTGAGGTGAACTTAAGAATTAGCCACCATTTAATTGCAGTTAATTAAGGCAATTAAAATCAGTTATTTCCCAGCAATTAAATCACTGGAAGCTGAAGGAGGGCTTTTTCTTTTTCCATTCGGCAATTTTCTCGTCCGTTATAAATTTTCTCTCTTATCCGAAAACAGTTCACCCTGAGCGTCTGACGGCAGGACAGGCCTGCACATCACACTGAACAGGCCTGTTTAAAAGATTCCGCTGCTTAATTAAAAGCAAAGCTCTCCACTAATGAAACCGGTAGTGTGTGTTTGCAGTGTGTGTACGTGTGTGTGTGTATGTGGAGGGGTACTGTGTATTTACGAGCAAGGCAAGATTGATGGCTGCAGAGTGAGTGCTGGGAAACACATTCAGCCTTGGCCTCTGTGGATGAGCAATGCAGTCGGTCGGTCGGTGCGTAAGCCTGTCCGCCTCGGTGACCGCTGGCTCTCTCGGCACCACGTCCCTCTCAAACGCCTCTTAGACTGACCAGTCCATCAGCACTGGGGATTTCAATAAAAATGTGTTACTTGATGCGCAAGCAGAGAGACATAACATTTTGTCTTTCAATTTTTTGTTTTTACGGGCGTGCCTTTTTCAATCTCCCGAAACAAAGGGTCTTTGCACGTTAATTTCACAAAGCTGTTGGCGACGGATTCAAACCATGTTATGAGAAGTCTGCATTTTATTTTGTCTTGAGAAGTGGATTTCTAGCAGACTATGATGAAATTAAATTTATGATCATTTGGGAAAAATCCAGATTTTCAGTCCTGCAGCCCAAATGACAACAACATGGGATCGGACACAAACCACTAATTACACAGACAATGGCAACAGCTCCATGCTACAGTGATGTTCCACTGAATAGAGCTCTGCAGGCTTGGCTTAGGCTTGGGGAGTGTGTGTGGGAATGACAATAATAATGCATGTAGGTTGGGAGCAGCAACAATGGCATTTCACAGGGCTAGTTGCGATGGAAGATACTGATAGAGGCTCTTTCAAAACCGCACTGTGCTACATGACTCAGACATGCTGAAGGTTTTGGGAATTTACAAACACTTAATCACGAGCTGAAGAAAACCCTCCAGCGGTCTAGCGGTCGGCGTCTGTGCAGCTTGCCTACCCCCATGTGGCCAGTTAACTGTACTGCTACAAAACCAACAAAACATCCACAGGGACTTCTCCACAACTTTACAGGACCTCGCACTCAAACCCAGAGATACAAACACGGGACACCACTTAGAGGTTCAGACAAACCTTTCCAATTTAATGAACGATGATTTGACAGTTTCCAGTAGTGCTTTGAGGCCTAAGACACAGAGGCTCCAACAACCTGCTAAAACAAACAAGCTGTAGATGACCGTGACCAAACTCCAGCAAGTAAAAACATTTATATCAGTGTATACCGTAAACTCGTACATTTCAACAATTACATAAAGAATTTATAAAACCTTTTCAAATGCAATTACAAAAATCAATCACAACGTGTAGAAATGGTAAAGTGAGGCCACGTTAAAACAGGGGCACCTGAGCTCAGACTGACCTGGGAACAGATTCGGTTGGCAAAATCATTCACTGATCAACGTTTACTAGATTCTGTAATCCATAATCCAGTGCAAAAAAAAAATCACAGGGAAGCCTCCCGTTCATTAAAAGGGGAGAGAGAAAAAGAAGCCTGCTCTGCAAATGTTCATGTGAGATGGCAGAGTTACACAAGTACATAAAAACATACACCTGAGAGAGTAGAAGTAGTAGTAGTAGTACTAGGGTCCTGATCAGAGCTCTCCTTATTCCAAAACAGTCACTCTGAAGTCTCAGGGGCAACGTATGTTTGCCTCCTACTCTCAGAGCTGCTGGTGGCTTTACCTGACTGATATGTACTCCACCCAAGGCACACTGTATAGTACAGAAGTGGCTGGCAGTTTAGCACAAGAGACTAGCTCTAACTCATGATACTTCTGCTCAAAGACCTGGAAAAATCATTACAAGAACTCATCAATGAAAAGTAAGCCCTTAGCATAATGTGGCAGCCACTTTGCGGGCTATCGAGAGGTAGGTGTTCTTATAAGCAGTGCGGTGTGTTCCAAACACTTCTACCGGCTTCCATCGCGTCACAACAAGAGAGTTTGAGTGAATAAAATCATTGAATGTTTTTCAAGTGGATCAAGTGTTCTCCTGCATATGAGCACCAGGCTGCCATCGGCTGCTGCAGTGCATGCTGGGCCGTCAGACCGGCTGCGGCGTGAGGTGGAGGGGGGGTGCGGGCGTCGCCGGGGACAGGGGGCTGGTGGGGACCGCGGCGTCCTTCTTGAGGTTGAGGATGTGCTCCTGGAGGTGCCGCACCCAGTCCTCCTGCACCGACAGTGGCCCGCGGAACTCCTTATCGCAGAACCTGCAGGAACCACAGAACATAGAAAGGTCACCCGTAAGGAGGAGGTCACAAGGCCAATGCCACGTAGCCCAACTGAGTACATGCTGGTTAATGTGCAGTAGGCATTGTGAACACGTAAGTGCAAGCTCTTTCCCCCTGACTAATCCCTTGTATAAATATTCACTAGTGTGCAGAACAATGAGTACTTTGATTGCATTTGAAAACATGAGTACAACTTTAATGAGCACACAATAGAACAAGTGAATTGGAACATGACTCTTCTTTAAACATCACTTAAAGGCAGGACACCTGAGGGAGGAGGCTGTTGACTGGGCTGAGGAGTCAGGCTTACCTGCACTTGAGAGAGTAGACCTTCCCCACCTGTCTGACCAGGGGAGTGTCCGGTGGCCTCGGCACCAGTGAGGGGACGTTTCCAGAGCGCGAGGGTTTGGGAGGTTTGTTCTCTCGGACTCTACTCTCTGTATGGGATTGATGCTTTGGTGGGCGTCTAAACGTGGTGTGTGGTTCTGTTTGGATTCAGAAGCATTGGCATATCAATATTAACATGTAGGCCTCATTGGCCAAATATAAAGATTTGCATCAGTACATGAGTACATTTAGTGGCATTTAACCCCAATATAAAGAGCTACAGTGTCTAAAGCATTTCAAGCATTGCAGAAAAAGCAAACACTACGGAATTTCCAATCTCATTTCCACGTAGATAAACATCAATGTGTCATCATTATTCATTACTACTCAGAATGACCCCTGAGTTAACGCTGAAGCAGCAACCATGACAATGCTACCCAAATCAACAGCATTGTGACTTGTATGCTGCATTTCCTCATTTTCACATTTGTCTAGATGGTTTGTACACTTATAGAGTGAAGCGGTCATAGCTGCAACGGATGTACCAACGTCATATTAAACCCCATGGATTAAGAATGGGATGTCACTTAAGTTCATATGAGCGTCAAGGCAGGCGACCCAATACTTTTAGCAATATAGTGTATGTGTAGTTAAGACCTGTGTGCCATGGAACAGGACTACAGATGGGGGACGTGTGTGCTGGACATGTGTGGTGGATGTGTGTGTGGTGGACATGTGTGGTGGATGTGTGTGCTGGACATGTGTGGTGGATGTGTGTGTGCTGGACATTTGTGGTGGATGTGTGTGTGCTGGACATGTGTGGTGGATGTGTGTGTGCTGGACATGTGTGGTGGATGTGTGTGTGGTGGACATGTGTGGTGGATGTGTGTGTGCTGGACATGTGTGGTGGATGTGTGTGTGCTGGACATGTGTGGTGGATGTGTGTGTGCTGGACGTGTGTGGTGGATGTGTGTGCTGGACATGTGTGGTGGATGTGTGTGTGCTGGACATGTGTGGTGGATGTGTGTGCTGGACATGTGTGGTGGATGTGTGTGCTGGACATGTGTGGTGGATGTGTGTGCTGGACATGTGTGGTGGACGTGTGTGTGCTGGACATGTGTGGTGGATGTGTGTGCTGGTGCTCCACACACGGCTGCTCACCTCTGGGCTGGCGCACGTTGAGCTCGCTGTGGGCCCCTGCGGAGCTGTGGCTGCCGTGGCTCTTGTCTCTGCTCCCTGAGGCGCGGGACGAGCCCTGGGGCAGCCCCAGAGACGAGCGCAGCAACGAGGACGCCCTGTGGCCGCCGCCGCCGTGAGGGGCCTCCGAGTCGCTGGAGGGGCAGGGGGAGGACGAGCTCCTCTGGACGAGAGTGACCAGAGCACATCATCAGCACAGAGCAGTTGAGGAGCAAAAACTGGACTTCCCCATCTATTACTTCATAAACTACGTTATCTCCAAACAAATCAACTACTATTAGCAACTTTAGTTTCTCTCCCAATTTTAGTCTGACTGTGGAACAAAGAATTCATCAAGAAGATCATCAGCTTCTAGTAACCTCTTAAAGGCACAAGAGACACATCATCAGCACGGAGGGGAGCAAAAACGAACCTTCATGAACCACTACAACTCCCCATCCACTACTTCACAAACATATCAACTATTGGTGACTTTACTTTATCTCCTAATTTCAGCCTGACTGTGGAACAAAGACTTCAACAAGAATATCATCCGTTTCCGGTATCTTCTTAAAGGCACACAAGAAAACACCTCGAGTGCTTCACAGTAATTACAACAATTCTGTGTCTGCACTTCTACTAAAATGTTGTCTGTGAGCAGCTGGTGAAGAGGCCACTCAGAGCGTGCTCACCTTCCTGATGTGGGGCAGGTCTCCCATCATGTAGCGCTTGTGCAGCTCGGCCACCTTGCCCGGCTCCTTCTGCATCCAGGCGCTGAGCGTCTCGATGGGCGAGCCGTTGAGGCGCCAGTCCACGCCCTGCTGGCGCAGGTGGGCGCGCGCGTGGCTGGCCAGGGCCTTGCGGTTCTCAAAGTCAAAGCCACAGAGCTCGCACGTGGCATCTGAAGGGCAGCAGAGAGAGACGGAGAGACAGACCACACGAGGACACAGGTGAAGGAGTCATGGAGGTCAGCACTACAGCACTTAAGACATACACACCACTCACAAAGTCAGAGATGTTCGGCTTTCGGGTGAAAATTCAGGATGAACCTAAAATCCACTATAACCTTTATAAATGAACTTAATGTGACCTTATCTAAACTTTTGAATGTCCAACAGCTCAATGTTTCAGTACTTTCTGTGCTGAAACATAACATTTCACCCAAAAGCCAGATATCCCTACCTTTGCATCCATGCATTCAGAACATACAGACAGAAGTTAAGACAACAGTCCTGCAGTAAAAACACAACAGGCCTTCACCGAAAACATCCTGGCTGACCAGTGTGTGAGGTACCAGTGCGAACGCGCTGACCGGCCTACCTTCGGACGAGGCCTTGGCCCCCTTGGCGGCGGGCTCCCCCGGGGGCGGAGTGAAGGCCACAGGCGAGGCGCTCTGGCGTCGGCCGGGGCTGGGGGCGGGGCTGGGCTCCCGCTTGACCTTGCTGGCGCGCGTGGTGCCCTCGCGCTGCATCAGCTCGTGCAGGGCGTCGATGGGCGAGGCCTGGGCGGGCCAGCGGGCGCCCAGCTGCCGCAGGTGGGCGCGGGCGTGGCAGGACAGCGCCTTGCGGCTGTCGAACGTGTCGTTACAGTAGTCGCACTCCACGGGCTGGTTCACGTCCGGTTCGGTTTTGGGAGCTGTACAGACAGGGCAGCAATGCAACAGAGTCAATACAGCTCATGACTGCACAAGTAGATTATTAAACAAAAAGATCAACTTTTAGCATGAAGTCTAAAGAACTAAGGAACGTCTAGAGAAATCCTCATATGTGACCCTGTAAAGCGGAACCAGTCGTTTCTGTAAAATTTAGTAAATTAAGTTATTGTGCTCACGTGAACGGCCATAAACTAAGCTTTCCAACGATATGTATATCGAGGGTATTACACAAACTATCGCTAAGATAACCGCATCCAAAGTTGACATGGTTCTCCTGTCACGATATGCCAGAAGAGGAGAAATCACCTGTTTAAGCGGCGCGTGCACAACGGGAATGACAGCAAATGTGTTGAATCTTCGCCGGGTTTAACAGTCAAAACGTAGGTTTTTCAGTGAAATGCGTTCACGATATGAAACTGTAGACTGTATACAGCCGAATTATGCGAAAACATGAAATTCAACATTTTAACCCGGAAGTTTGTTATTGTTGATTTTCTCAAAATAACGATGTGCGCAAAACGACTGATTTCGCTGTGAATGGTCACATATCTAGTTTTCTAACTAGTTGAGATTTACAGTATTTTCTTGTGTATTAGCAGCATTGTGTATAAGCCTAAGGTCAGTGTTCTATGTTAATTAAAAGAAACAAATCCATACTAATATCAACTGCCCCCATGGATTAACTTCATAGCTGAAGAAATTTTGCCAAAATCAATGCATAAACTGTGGCCAATAGTTGGGAAATTAGGGTGTGTCTTTTCCATGAAAAACAAATAAATAAGACTGAACCAAAAAAAAACAACAAACGTTACCCCTCATTAACTGAGTGTTGGCGGAGCCGAGGTCACTTCTGAAGGGGGACTGAGGCGTGCCGCTCCTGGAGGGCCCGGGTATGGCCACCACCTCGCTCACGTCCACCTCGGTGGGCTCGTCCTTGGGCTTGTTGACGAAGCGGGAGCCCTTGCGGGCCTTGGGCAGCTTGAGCGGCGCGGCGGCGGCCGAGGGGATGCGGAGCGGGCTGGCGGGCGGCGGGGGGATCTTGAGCGGGCTGCGCGCCGACGGCAGGCTGTGCGAGGCGGGCGCGCTGGAGGGCAGCTTGAGGATGCTGCTGACGCCGCGCTGGGCCATGACCTCCCGCAGCGTGGCCATGGGCGAGCCCTGCACGCTCCACTCGGTGATGCCCAGCTGCCGCAGGTGGGAGCGCGCGTGGCTGGACAGGCTCTGGCTGCGCATGAACAGCTCGCCGCAGAACTCGCACACGATGTCCCGCGCCGACTCGCCATCTGGACCACACACGCAGTGGACACACACCAGCATGATGGTCAACATCTCACACTACCACTGGTCATTACAAAACAACTACAGTACTGACACACTGGAGAGCATATCACATTAGCCAGCAGCAAGCGGCAGCAGCAAGCGCATCGCAAGGCTCAGACCATAATAATAATTCAAAACATTCTATCTTGTTTCTAAGTTACGCTGCTGTCAATGTTGTTACCAGAGACGGTTATCTTTGTTGTTACGTTCTTAGATGAATCCGATTGGTCAAAATACCTGAAGATTCTAAAACTGACATTGATGAGTGCACTTCAAAGTTGAACCAAGTTCAACGCTCAGTTTGATCAAAGCTAGCGTTACGCCAGCGTTGTCACCGGTCCGCTGCTGAACCATAGAGAACAATAGGAAACCTGCCACTTGCCGCTGGCTAGTGTGATCCCCGCCTAACTGTCAACATCGCACACTACCAACTGTCATTACAAAACAACTACAATAATGACCACACACATCACTGGTCACCATTTCTGCCTCAGGAGAATAAAGGAGACAGCTAACGGTGTGGTGGAATATATTGCAGCTCATTTTCATCTGAGCTCTAA
Source organism: Sardina pilchardus (assembly GCF_963854185.1). Taxonomy (NCBI): domain Eukaryota; kingdom Metazoa; phylum Chordata; class Actinopteri; order Clupeiformes; family Clupeidae; genus Sardina; species Sardina pilchardus. The sequence continues at coordinate 49,909,833 of NC_084994.1, forward strand.
ATGTACAGTGTAAATCAGTCCACTTCATCTCTCCCACTCTATACCACCCCACCCTCTTTATAGTGCCTAAAAAGTCAACTCACCACTCTTTGCATCATCCTCTTTCTGCAGAGACTCCAGTAGGGGCAGCCCTTCTGAGGAGGAGGATTTGAAACGCTTGGCCGATGGTGAGGGGGAGGAGGCGGCGCCTTTAGCTCCTGCTCTGGGAGACGGAGAGGGTGGCGCGGGCCGCTTGGCCGAGATGGCCAGCGTGGACTCCTCCTGCTTGACGCCGCTGGGCTGCGCGCCGGCACTGCCAGGCTTCAGGCCCTTGCTGATCATGAACTTGTGGAGGGTGTCGATGGGGGCGCCCTTGGCCTCCGCCGTGTCGATGCCGAACGTGCGCAGGTGGGCGCGGGCGTGGCTGGAGAGGCCTTTGCGCGTCTCGAACCAGGCGCCGCACAGCTCGCACACGTGCACGTCGTCCCGACCCGCTGGGTCCACGGTCACTGCAGGAGCACAAAGGGTCAGCGGTCAGTTAAGAGCCCGATGCCGCTCGCTACAATCACACACAAAAAAAATCGTTTTGCTCGTTCCTCACAACATGCCTCCTAAAAATACAGGACACAAAATGGACTCAAGTGATGTCCACTGGACACTAAACTGTACTGTACTGTACTGTACTGTACTGTGCTTATTGTGATTGAGGATTGAGGCGCAAAGTGACGTACTGAGGTCGAGGGGGGCGTCGGAGTCTTGCGGGGCCCACGTGGGCTTGCCTGAGGAGGTGGCCAACGGGCTCCTCTCTGCGCTCGGCCTCGCCTCCTTCACGTGCAGCGGAGTGAGGGGGGAGGAGGAGGTGGACGCCGAGGAGCCGAACCTCCTCAAGGTGGCGGTGGGCGCCGGGGGCTGAGAGAGGCGTCCGGCGATGGCGGCGGAGGTGGCGGCCGCGGAGGTCTTGCGGGACGTCTGGGAGAAGATGCTGTACTTCTTCCTGACCAGGTTGGAGATCTTGAGCTTGAGCGCGGGCCCCTGCACCTCCTTCTTGACCGCGGGCAGCCCCTTGCGCCTCTTTATGGGGTTGGGCTGCGGAGCCGGTTTGGGCAGTTGGCCGTCCCGCTCCTCGATCAGGCGGTAGAGCAGCTCGATGGGCGCTCCGCTGCTGTCCGACACCGACACGCCCAGCTGGCGCAGGTGGCACCGCGCGTGGCTGGAGAGGCCTCGCCGCGTCTCAAAGCAGGTGCCACATAACTCACACTTGTGCTCCTCAGACACTAGGACAGCAAAGGATTGTTATGAGCCGAGAGCCCAGGGGATTCGTTCCAAGAATGTGGCTTAGTGACAAACCTGGATAAGTTAACTCAGAGTAAGTGGTAAACCAGAAGAGATAGAAACCAATAGAAGAGCTGTATGGCTTCATTCTCCTAACAAAACAATGGCATAGGACACCTTGTTGTAGGTTTACAACTTACTCTGAGTCGGAGTTCACTTAGCCAGGTTTGTCACTAAACCACAGATACCCCCCAGGACAGCTGTACAAGCACACAGAATGCAAATGCTATTCAGCTAGGAATGTTGTATGAGAATCTTATACTTCATATTATGAATATTCGTACTACGCAAGAGTAAAGAAAGTAGATCAGTCATACAGCATATAAAAAAAAAGATGTCCTATGTAGCCAACATTTACAAATGAGAAGTTATGCTCACATCCTGAGTCACTTGAAGGTGTTGTGGGCGTTTCCATGGATTTTCCTTGCACACTCTCTTTCCTTGATAGGTCTTTCCTCTCTACAGTGAAGAAAACATGAACAGTGCACAGAAGAAGAATTTAGATAGCAATTTAGATAACAGCATAATGGCTAAACGGCTACATAGTTCCACTTCTGGCCTCAACAGATGCTTGATGACTTAAGGCAGACCACGCTAATGAGGTCAACTTCTCTGAGACAGGGATACAACCATTCATGACAGTGATCTTACATGTAAATAAACACTACTAAATTCCAGTTGCATGGTTGACGTTATGCATAACTGTCGCCGTTTGTGTATTAAACCAATGTACAGATTGGAGTTTCGACGCCGAACCAGTGATGTAAGCTAATTCAAAACGATATCATCTAGGCAGACATTTACTTTTCTTAGCTGTTACAGCGCTAGCTTTTGGTATCCCCGACAAAGTCCCCGCTGGAATGTTATCCTCTGGATTCTTCATGACTCCCAAGTTAAGCTCTGGATAAGGATGGGCATCCGTGGGTCTCTTGTCGGCGAAATGTACAGAACAGACATGCACATTTTGGGGCACTTGGCTCAAATGCAGAGCCCTCAGCCACATTTGTCTCTCCATAGCGCCCATTGGCAGTTTATGAAAATCATACAAAGGAGGACAAGAGCATTCTGCCTTTAGGTTTGGCCGATGTTCAAAACACTCTCTACCTAACCAAGACCTCAGTGATTGGCCATTGTTCTGGCAGCCTCGAACGGCACAAACAATTGTACTTTCTAAAGGCATAGCTCATGCAATCTAATGGAAGTAATATATAAAGTAATGATCTCGATTACCAAACTATAACGAATCATCAACTGAAACGGTGGATAATCGCACCAACGATCCCATCGAGCGTGCGTGCATACAACGTGATCGGTTTCTCCTCGTCAAGCGCCAAATCTGGAGGAAGTTTACCCTCTTCGAAACGGAAGTTTTGAAAAGTTTGTGTGGTCGAGACGTGCGTCGTGCTGATTTGAGTAGAGCCCATTCTGATCTGGTTATTGAAAACTTGGTGTCTGTAAAGATTACTTGATTTAAAGACTTGCTATCACATGGTGTTGATTCGTGTTAACAAAATAATCTATTCTTTCGGAAGAGCGCACATTTTAGCAGCAATGTATGTTACACGTGACGTTAGGCTACACTACAGCACAGTGACAGCAAGCAAAACAAACAAAGACGCAGCGAGTGATATACTTGCTATCAGTGCTGGTTACATCGCCTGGATACCATAAAGGTACTATGGACAGACGTAGAAATATAACAGCCATTTCAACATGCCATCACTTTCGTTATCCCACGAGTTCAGCACTTTAAACGAGGCTAAAATCCGCGTCAGCGGGACTAAACGACAGGCTAGCCGACATGCTAACGTTAACGATAGTCTTCTAGCGCCAAATATTCTGACACTACGATACATGACTGTTGAAATGAACCTTTTACAAAACATCGTGTTGTCTGACATTTAATAAAGTATATGTCATTCATACAATTTGACCTTAGATAAGAAATTACCTGCTTTATGTCGAGGTCCTGAATTTAAGTCTGATGCTACGGCTTTATTGTTTGTAGTGAGGCGAGCCGTTCCCATTCATTGAGAAGTGGGAAACAGCCATACTTGGATTGAAGGCATAATCGATTGGCAGTCAATACTAGTCGAGTTCAGAGTGCTTCAGGCTCGCTGACAGAAGTCTTTCCGAGTCCAGTGCCTGAGCCGCTCTTTTAATTAAGGCTGATAAATTAATCAATGAATCAGTGCAAGTGAAAAAAGGCATATCTTGCCCAAACTGAGTGCTATCCCTTGAGCATAGCAGTGGAGCTCCAGGCCTATCAGGTAGACCAACTAGCAGAGCAATAATATCCATTTGATGGATCCTACATGACCATTCTCCAACGTTTAAATGAGTTGTTAAACATGTGATGTTAAACATATCCATGCAGATTTTTCCAACTATGATCTACAGTTGGGCAAAGGTAAACTGCTTGTTTGTAAGAGTCTGGAAGCAATGGTGTGTAGATTGTTATTTTCTTGTGTGGAATTATGATGGAATCATGCATTACATTTGGAATTTGCCAATCTGATTGGCTGTTGATTTCCTGCAATTTGATAGAACCAAGCAGCCTTGATAACTGCTCCGCTTCAACCCTCTTTGGTAGAATCCTGAAATCTGATTGGCAGTTGATTCCCAATATTAACCAATAATTGAATAATTTCAGTTATTCAGTAATTTCAGTTCATTAAATTAGCTATAGCCTAGCTAAGATTACAGGATTCCATAAACCAGTCAGATTTCAGGATTCCAACAACCAATCAGACTGGAGCAGTTCATCCGCCAAAAGACAGGGGCATGTTCAATCTCAAATGATTTTGCACTGGTTTCAGCAACGCTAATGGCACCATATCCTCCCACATTGTTACGATTATTGTGACCAAACATGTTATTCAATGTTATTTGATAGTAGAAGTTCTGTCCCTTGAGCAATTTCTATTCAAAGGAACAGTTCCATATCATTGTTTGGATGTGTATGTGTCTCTGATGCTTATCATGAAACTAACATTCGTATATGTTTTCAGTCATTTTATTAGTCATAAAAAATAGAAAGGAAATATCTTGAATACATTTTAGATTTTATATTTTGTTACATATCTTGTAATTATTTATTGTATGCATTTTGAATACATTAAGTGAGCTGTTATAGTCAGAGTATAACCAATCCAAGGCTATAGCTCGGCAGTAACCTAAATCAGTTGCTGTTCATTTGAGGCTGATCCCCGATTCCATAATATGGTGTGTTCTTCACATTTTCTGAGTTATCGCCTTTAGACTGATGCATATCCTGCATCAGGCCTGCAAACTGTTCTTCCTGTTAATGCAAGAATTACAAATAATGTTAAATCAGGTTGATAAGGCAGATTATCTGTAAGGCACCTTGTGTTGACTAACTCATAGGGAACTTCTCTTACCAAAACGTTCATCCGTTCGGCTGCTGCTATGGCAATACTGAGTTTCCTCTCGTCCTCCTCTCTCTCCTCCTCTATAACCCCAAGTCTGCATGCAATGAGTGGTCACATGTTAATGAGGACCTCTTCAAGGAAGCCAAAAGGTACATTTCCTTAGTTAATAATGCTTGGACTGATTCTGCCTTTGCTTACCTGAAGGTGGCACTAGCGAGCTGTTCCTCACGCATGGCAAGCAGGTTTCGCAGGTCGTGGACCTCAGCTTGCAGCACCGCATTTTGGTCCTGGCTCTGGACGATGAAGTCCTCCAGACGTTTGGCCATCTCCAGCTCTCGCTCGGTCACCTGCTCCACTCCTAGCCGCAGGTCTGACAGCTCCTGCGAGTGCTGCCCACACGAGCAGAGATGTTAGGAAAGTGTTTCAACATTCACATTATTTGTCTCATTTGTGTAAGACGCACAGGGGAAAAAAAGAGAAGTGTTGACTTTTGCAAGCACAAGTGATGCAACACAAGAAACAGCCTTGGGTTGTTTGGCACGTAAGAAGTGGTAATAGCCAGTCAACCATGGCCAGATCAAAGTGCGAAGAGAAGGCGCTGGAAGTCACCTTGTCCAGCAGGCTGGTTTGCTCATGCTCCGGTTGAATCTGATATGTGCCTTCGTTGTTGATAATCCATGGCACAGGGGCTGGCAGGGGCTTTGGTCCTTTTGGCTGAAGAACAGAGAAATTAGTAAATTATCTCACTTGACACCGACACCATTTCTCATTACTTATCATTTCATACTCATTCAAGACTGATCTAGCTGAAAACTTTGCCAAAGAATCATAAGTGACTCTGCTGCCACTGGCTCTGGTCAGTGTTGTCCTTAATTTAGCCTTGAGGTTATGTTTTGGAAAGAAGTGTTGTCTATTGAGCTGCAGTGAACAAAACTGCAAACTCAGCATTGAGCGCTGAACAGTCCACTTGACAGTCAATCTACTGCAAACACCCTCCTTCACAAAAGGTGATAGACTGCACAGTGGAGTTTCGTTCACTATATCTAGCATAAGAACTCAGAGCAGTTGTTTTTTGGCTCACCGTCTCATGGAAAATCTCCATGGGAGGATCCGCAGGGATCCCGGGGCGATCAAGGCTCTCAGTGCTAGTCTGTTTCTTGGGCTGTTTGTGCGATGCCAGTGGTCTGCTTGGGACACTTCTGGTCCTGGACACTTGTCTCCTTGGCTTCTCCATCCTCGGAGTTTGCTTGGCTTCAGGTAACTGTTGCATAGAATTATGATGGGGGCTGTATTTATTGAGGTCCTTGGGAGGCACATAGACGGGCTTTGAATTTCCAGCGCTGTAAAATAAAGTACAGAGAAAATCAGGACCGCAACACACAACTCTTTTCATTTTAGCCACATTAGTTATAGGACTGAAACACATTTTTGCTCTAGAGTATACATTCTACTCATTTTTTGTTGTCCAGTATGCAGTGAAGCAGCATGCTGTCTCACCTGGTAACAGTAATCCGAGGGGCATCAGGACCCAGGTGGTCTGTGATCTGGTTCAGGATTGTAGGGAGGGGTTCCAGGTTGTCTATGGTTTCCTAAGCAGTACACAGTCAGCAAATATTATTGTGTTAGAGCTGTTTTTTTAGATCAAGTATGATCATAGCATTTAGTGAAATGCCAGTAGAGAAGCACTCGGACATCTGGTTTGAATGTATTTCAATATGTAGAGCCACCTAACCTGTTTCATGGTGCCAATGATGTCCACCAACAAACTGTGTAGAATAGCCAGCCGCAACGGCAGATCCACGTAACCATCAAAGCGTGCCATGTCAAGCTCACTGTCTGGGTTGGACACCATTTGCAAAAACTCCTTCATACGCTCCCAGTGTTGTTGCAAGAAGTCATTCATGAAAAGCATGTACTCTTCCTTCTCACCAAACCTGCACAAAAAATCAGATAAGTATACATTTCCTTGAAAGCTGGATGTATGTGTCAAACTAGATTGATGACCCTATCAAAATCATCAAATATACGTACAGGGTGAAGTTGGCCAGGTTCTGGATGACTTTGGCTGTGAGCGTGAGTGCGCGCAGAGTGGAGGGTTCTGGGTAGGGCTGAATCAGGCCGAAGAGCGAGGGGCTGAGGATGGCCGGGCAGAGGAAGCGCAGGAAGAGCGACGCCGAGATGAGGCGCTGGCCGATCTCCGGCCGCCCCTGCCCTGTGCACTCCTCCACCCAGTTGGAGAAGATCTCATTGAGCTCCACCGGGAAGGAGCTGTCAGAGTCGGAGAGAAAGGGGACATAGTCAGGACTCAGAAGGAGCTGTCAAATCAGAGAGAAAGGGGACATAGTCAGGACTCCGAAGGAGCTGTCAAATCAGAGAGAAAGGGGACATAGTCAGGACTCAGAAGGAGCTGTCAAATCAGAGAGAAAGGGGACATAGTCAGGACTCAGAAGGAGCTGTCAGTCAGAGAGAAATGGGACATAGTCAGGAATCAGAAGGAGCTGTCAGTCAGAGAGAAATGGAACACAGTCAGAAGGCTCATCATGGTGGAGGACTAAATGGTAGTTGTCACTCCAGAAAGGGTCTCCAGTACCGGACAGTTCAGGACTCACAGTACTGACCTGTGCATCTCCGTTATCCTCTGCACCACCTTCTCGCAGCTATCGCTCAGATGCTTCTGGTTATTGGCCAGATCAGACTGAGGGCATTTCCTGGGGTCCACCTCACAGCTCTCAGCAGACTCATACAGCTGACTGATGAAGTCTCCTGTGGAACGAGAAGAGTCGCTTATTAATTAGTGTCAGTTAGGTGGATTCACCCACATGAGGCCACAGAAAATGGAAGACTTACTCAGTGTGTCAATGAGGTACTTCTGGCCCACAAGCTTCATGTATTCATCGATGGCCTTGGTCGCAAGGGTGTTCTCTCGGAAAATGAGAGCCTCCTTCTCACCCAAGCGCTGGACTTCTGCACCTCCAAGGTCAATCAGGAAATCCTAGAAAAGTACCCATGTAAGTCTGGCTGCTGTTTTTATACTTTTTACTCAGTCATGTATGTTTTTCGCTGACTTCAACTTACCTTGGCTTTGCCAATGCTCTGAAGGACATGCACCAGCGCGCCAGCCAACTCTTCCTTGTCCCTCACATTCAACAGGGGCTCCAGGTTGCGACACATGTCCACATAGTCCAGTGTGAGGTACTCTGCAAATTCCTTATATCTCTCAATGGGCAGAACCTGCAGGTCCTGGAAGCGGGCCTTAATCCGTAGGGAGGCTTGGGGCCCCAGTTGGTCCTTTCCGGTGCCAGATCCGGGCGGTTTGAAGGGAATTATAGGGTACCATTTCTCTTGAAAGGCACGTCCCTGTATGTCAGAGAGAGGCAGAGTCACGCTGCCCAGAGGATATAAGTAGGATTCATCTTTGGAATGTCGCTTTTTCTTGGGATCCCCATCACGGAAGAGGTGCAGAGTGATTTTGGTGACCGGAGGAAGGTTGTCAAGTTCAAAGAGTTCCCCCCAGAAGATCTGCCCCCCTGGTGCCAGTCCTGCGGCACCTGTGCCCCCATCGCTGCCCTGTCCAGACTGCTGAGTGGGCTTGCCAACGTCACGGCTTGTGGTTTTTGCAAATAAGGTGCCGTCCAAATGCAGCTCACAGTAGTAGCGTCGTTTTGGAGGCAGGGCCTTGCCCTCTGTTACCCACAAGCTGAGAGAGTGTTCCGTACGCTCACAGTTGTCCTTAAATAGAACCATTATATTTGTTAGATGACACATGTATCATTACTTTTTTATGTCCATTTGCTGTTATTGAGGAAATAATACCTTATTTGGTTGGACAGTGCGTCGCAGGTTCTCAATCCACCTGTCTCTTTCTGCAGCTGAAGTGCACCCAAAGCAGTGGTTGTTTTCCGAGTTGATGACCTAAATGAGCACATTTGTTTTTGCTTTTGAAAAATCCTTCACTATAATTTCAAATAACGAGAAATGGTCATGATTCAATATAAACATATTGTTCTACTCCGCTTGAACAATAGCAAGGAAGGTGAAAATGTAATTTCGAAGAAATCACTATTGCATGAAAATACAAAACACTTTTTTTCATAGTTTGGCTGGCCCTGCGACTTATAGTCAGGTGTGACTTATAGTATATGAAATTGAACATGTTTTTGAATAATTCCGAAATGAAAGAGGAGTAAACATTACTGTCTACAGCTATAGGTGGGCGGCCATTCACACCTTCTTGTCATTAATGTTAATCTTTTTGGCCTCTGTGTCTAGTTACAGCCTCTGTCTGTTCTTGGTCTTGGATTTTGTGAATACATTTCTGACTTATAGTCAGGTGCGACTTATATATGGCTTTTTCCTCCTCATGAGGCATTTTTTGACTTGTGCGACTTATACTCCGGAAAATACGGTACAAGGATAAGCTTGAGGCCAGTGTTCTGGAGTCAGTCTTGAGGGTACCTCAAAGCAATACTTCTCCCCCAAGATGGAGCTGTGGACGGGTCTGATGATGGTGCTCAGATCAGCGCTGAGATCCAGATTCTCTGCAGCAGTGACCGGAACAGACAGGGACTCTCTGGAGCCAAAGGCCTGGGATCTGTGAAGGTGCATTGTTATTGTTATTACTACTAATAATTTCAAATATACCATAATCATTTTGAGACTCTGTGTGGTTAGTATAATATTTTGACACTGTACCTGCCAGCAGTGTCCAGTTGTGTGCTGCTTTTGCGTAGGTTATGCCCTTGGAAGCGACGCTTGATCATTGCCTGAAAGCGATGGGAGGTGGGATAGGCAGGATGACAAAACACAGCAGAATGTCAGCAATGTGGGGGAGAGATATGGATATGGCATGCATGCCCACAGGAAATGAAGGGCCATTATGATCATAGGAGCACAGAGCGTCTTATCTCTGCATGGGGAGCTGGTGCTGGGGCGCGTGCTAACCTGGACTCCTCGCTCCTGGCCCTTCTTCTGGCCACCTGCAGGAGCCACATGGTCTGGGGTGCATTCTGCAGGACACCATAAAACACAATAACACAGCGCATAACTAAAAGGAGAAGGAGAGATGTGAACTCTGTATGCTAAAATCAGTAAAGGAAGACGACTCATTTCCTCTGTAGATTTCCGTTACAGGGTGTATTAACTGAAAACATCAAACCATTGTGACATTCATTTCTTTATGACAAAATGTGGAATGAGGCACTGGTGAGGTACTCATGAATTCATTTGCAAAATAATGTTGTTAATCTCAGAAACATTTCATTCCTGTTTGTCTGAGATCTCTTTTGAGACGTCCAAACCGCGGAGTTGAAAAAGCATCATGCAGGATGTGGGTTCTGTCTGATGGGTGCAACGTCAGCCTACTGCATACTCCTCAAGTGCACAGATACTGCTGCTTAAGTCCAGGTGTCAATCATGAAACATCATATCTGCTTAGTTTCACCGTCAACTGAAGTTTCAGACCTTCCCGGCTCCCACATCCCGCTTATCTCAATCTTTGAGTATGAGTAGCCTACTAGAGGCTTGGCCTCATGCACTTTTCATTTGGACTTTATCAGCTACATTTGTAACTCAAAATGATAACACAATCCACGACACTTCCACATAGTCATCTTTTATAATTCGTTTTTTTTTATGTACCCTCTTAGTTTAGGCTACGTTAATTTACAAGCAAACATAGCATAAATAGGATCGGCACGGCAGAAATGATTACAAATACTTACCTAATGCTCCTCCACAAACAATCCAGCGTCTGAACCCCATAGTTGAATATTTATTTTAAAATGTTTAAAAGATTCACTTCATATCCACCGTTACTTCTAACTGTGCTTGCAGGCCAGCCATCACACTCAACTAGTATTCTGCCCAAGATGCACCCCCGGAACACCCGGCTGAGATACCATCTCCCTCAACTAGAGGAAATGATTTGACAGACAGGCACAACATAATCACGTCAACCATTTCCTCTACAACCACCCAGAAATTGAGGCTTTCAAGCTGTTTGGTCAGTGGACTACAACCCTTTGGTGTGAGTTCAGTTCACTCTGAGGAAGTTTCACCTAACATCTCAGAGGTCAAATGCCTAGTAGACCCCTTTCATTATTCTGTTTTTGGAAAAATATTCTTTAATACAATGATTACATTACTTCTTTTCTCATCTTCATATCCTTCTTACATGCAAACAACTGTAGAGATTAATTTAAAACACTGCAGTATCACATACATTCTGTAATGGCTGATTTTCTTACATACATACTATATGGCTCATAGCTGGAATAAATATGGAACTAAAATTGGACCAAATCATCTTATATTGTAAAGTCATCCCTCAGCATAGCAGCTGTTCTATGGGGGCTACATCTGAAGGACACTCACCCAGGTTGCTCTCTGCTCTATGAATGTGGAGGACACTCACCCAGGTTAGTGTTGCTCTCTGCCCTATGAAGGCTACATCTGGAGGACACTCTCTAGGTTAGTGTTGCTCTCTGCTCTATGAAGGCTACATGTGGAGGACACTCACTCACCCAGGTTAGTGTTGCTCTCTGCTCTATGAAGGCTACATCTGGAGGACACTCTCCAGGTTAGTGTTGCTCTCTGCTCTATGAAGGCTAAATGTGGAGGACACTCACCCAGGTTAGTGTTGCTCTCTGCCAGGTTCTGGAGGCTGAGGCTGGACACGTAGCTGCTGACACGGTTGCGTGTTCGCAACATTGGCTGGAGGATGGAGGTAAAAATCTCATCACTAATACGTTACTAAGTTATTAAGTTAAAATGTGTGTGTGTGTGTGTGTGTGTGCGTACCTCATCCTCTCTAATAACAATTAGTCCATCTCTCAGTTCACAGCTGTTGATGTCCCACACTGGGACGTCCTGTGGAGGCACCCAGGACAGTCTGGCCAAGTCCTCCGCCACAGGCTCTGAGTCAGTCACATCTGAAGAGAGAAAACAGGTTAGGGCACATCTCCTGCCATGCTCTTCTCCATCTGATTTGTTGCTGTTTTGTGTTGATGCACAAACTGTTTTCAAATATTTGGTGATCATTTAAAAACAGCATAGGGATGCATGACAACACATATCATGTATATTTGATATAGGGTGTCAGTATTACAGAGCATACTGTATGTGCTTGCTACATTTTGCAATCACAAAAATTTGGTGATCATTTAAAAACAGCATAGGGATGCATGACAACACATATCATGTATATTTGATATAGGGTGTCAGTATTACAGAGCATACTGTATGTGCTTGCTACATTTTGCAATCACAAAAATTGACTGTAAAATGACTATTTATATTAATCTTTGGATACAGTAGCGATTTGTGATTTGTTAGTGATTTTGGTTTTGACGGTAAATAGGCTTGCTGGTACTGTGTGAAATCCCCGACCTATTCATGGGTTTCATCAGGTCCCTTGGCACAGGTATAAGCACTATGCAGTCTGTATTCATAAACTAGGTACTAGGTACTTCCTGTGGCAAGGAACCTGATGAAAGGCATGAATAGCACGGGAGTCTCTGTGAATGTTTAAATTACTGCTAATATATGTGAGGGCTGGTCCGTCTCTTCTATAGTGGAGTTCTGAAATTCTTCTTTGAAATAACTTTATTAGTAACTTTATAATAACTTTTTTAGCAAGGGTAAAGAATGACTACAGTAATTTTCTGTATATTAGCCACATTGTGTACAGTATAAGCAGCAGGACAGTGTGGTATGCCAGTTAAAAGAAACAAAACCATATCAGTACCATATTAGCTGCTCCTGTGTATTAATCTCATAGCTGAAGAAGTTTTGCTAAATCAATGTATAAGCCACGGCTAATAGTTGGGGAATTACGATAGACAATTTGGTGAAATGTTTCATTTGTAGTAAAAAAAAAAACAGGCTGCATAAACAGTATATTCCCATTCATATTCAGATATGCATGTAAATGAAATGAAATGATTAATGCACTTGAACTTTTCTTGTTGCTATTTTAACATGCCTTCTCTGTGTGTGTCTGCATGCATCATCATCCACTTTTTCGTCTGACTGGGTAAGTAAGAAATGACGCATGTTCACTGATGTTTATTTTCAATCTTTTTCATTAAAGCCTAGATAACATTATCTGCAGCAGAGCCACTCCTGTTTCCAGAAAACGGACTGCGCAGTTGTTTTGATGCTATCTCAACAGTCCTCGCCTTCTCCTCCTCTGTCTATTTCCTCACACGCGTATCCTGTCTAACTTCTCTCTTCATGTGTATCGCTCTGTAACTGCTACAGAGTCCTCTGTACACATTCTGGTTGAATATAATGATACTTGTTTATGGCTATATCAATAACAGCAAGCTGTGTATTTAAAGTTGTTTGGGCTGTATATTTAAAGTTGTTTCCTTTGATCTTAACTTGAATGTGTGAATATACTGAATCTTTTCAGTACTAACACTCCATATGAACATGTTATCTCTTGATATATTGTCATTGTTCTACTACAGAGTTTGATCCCTAAAGGTGGACTAAGTGCAAAGTCTATTAACAACCAAAGAATCAATATTATGAACATGAACAATAGCTATTGTATTGCCTGTGGCACTGAACAGACTTATCAATGTTTGCTCTTAAGGTTTTACATGTGGGGTTACATTGGTAAATACTAAGACTTAAGCCTTTGTGCATCATTCGAATCAGGGCCGTTTGTCTGCAGTTGAAACTGTGATCCCATGTGGCTTCATCCACAAGAGGGCACTCTTACATACAGTACCTACAGATTGTACTCGTTTTGGCAACATGTCCCTGTCTCTGTAATCAATTTGATATACTATAGCTTATTTTTTTGCTCTTGTAGTTTGTTAGAGCTGATTGTTTAGATGAAGTTAAGTCTCAGGGACCAGTTTGAAAGCCAAGTTCCTTGGTTTCTTACCGTGCTCAATGATCGGTGTGCTGTTACGGCTTTGCAGTCGAGGCCTCTTGATCTTCCGCGAGACGTTCTGCAGGTATTTCATGAACTTGCCCTTCTGCGCCGAGTCCTGAGAGGGCGAGCCCGACGCCTCTGCGGCCGGCCCGGTAGAGGCCGAGGCCGAGTTGGAGGCCGCCGAGGTGGATGGCGACAGGACGGAGAACAGCGACCCCGGGGGCTCGGACATGGCCCTCCGGAACGGGTTCTTCCTCAGGGCCCCCTGCTTGGGCTTCTCCTCCCCCGCGCGGCTGCTGGTGGCCGCCCGGTCCCCGGGGTCCTCGCTGTGGGCCTTGCGCCAGCTCTGCATCTTGCTCCACTTGGTGCTCTTCTCCGGACGCTCCATGCTGCCCTGGCCTGCCCCACCTGCAGCCTTCGAGGTGTCGCCGGGCGCCTTGGCTCCCGTGTGCCACACGTACGTGTTGAGGAGGTTGACATCCTCCTGCGGCTTGACGGGCTGCTCTGGCGGGGCGTCCTTCTCTGCGCTCCCCACCTCTTCCTCTTTTCTGAGCGGCGCGCCGGCGTCTTGGGCTTCAGATTCCTCATTCATGCCCATGCTATGTGCGGACCAGGCTCCACGGCTGCACGGAAGGTCTTATCGCGCTACCTGAAGGGCAAAAAAAAGGCGCAAGTCAACAAGTCGGGCGTGCTTGGCAGCGGGTAGCGAGGCAGGCAGTTACTGTTCTCTCTGTTGATGGGCTTTTTTTCTCTCACAGCTCTTCCTGTTCTAGACATATGCGTGACACCTTCACTAATGCCTCCTTCCTCTATCACGTTTGCCTTCCACACCCACTGCAGTGTGGTTATATGTTTGGTTTCAATGTCCCTATAGGTTTCCCAGGTCTGCTTTTAACTTTTAGAACCACTTCTAGTATTTCTAATCTCTCTATCTGAGAGAAATCCTCTCTTCCCCCTCAACCAGAGAAAGTGTTTCCTCCTTTTTGGTTTTCATCTTATTAGCTTTTAGCATCACTGTATAACCCTGTCAAGAAGTGACCTTGTGTAATCTCTTTAGTGTGCAGAACAGCAAACAAAAAGGAATGAAGTCAACTCACAGAACTGCAGAGACCTCTCAGAGCCCCTAACCCTGTGGACTGCTCGTCATCGTTAAAACAGGACATGTACAGTGAGCAGATGTGATTCAGTCCAATTTAAATATTATAATTGACAAGCTGAGAAGAGGAGCTGAACGTGTTGACGCTGTGGTGGACCTAGCCATGTTTATTCTGAACTTTTACACACACACACACACACACACACACACACACACACACGCAGCTCTGAAAAGTAAGATCACAGTAAGAGAACAGGACTGAAGTGACAGGACTTGGGCCTATCTTTTCGGGGCTTTTCTGATGTTTTTGAACAGATCTTGTTGTTCTGTGTTCGGTACTTCTGATGACCTAAATGTGTTGTGTGTGTGTGTGTGTGTGGCGCTGTTCAGTGGCTGTTACTCTCAGTTTCCTGTCTGTGCAACGATGCTTCCTTTCTCAAACCTTTGAATACCACTTCCTGTGTTGATGATTCTCTATGTACCATTCGCTGTTTACTTAAACTGACTCAAGGGCTGCTTACAGTTTCAACTGCCTAATTCCATGTACATTTCAAACATTTACTTAATGAACAAGAATTCATGGATTACCATGCTTTATTACCATGTGCCACAGGGGATGATTGATATAAACTGGAATCAAAAAAATGTTTTTTTGGTCTTTATTTTCTATGTACCATTGTAATACATATATCACACTATTAGTATTATCATACAGAGTTTTTTTTTTTAGAATTGATGTCCCTGCAAATTTCTCCGATCCTCTTCAGCTGGGTGTTGCTTTGGGAGATTCTGTGTCCTACAAAACAGAGTAAACAGCAGCATCAGTGTGCAGCGACAAGGAACTGAAAAAGATTAGGAAACTGAAGCACCAGCCATGCACGACCAACTCACCCCGTAATGCTCCCAGGTGCTGATCTCAGAGTAGAGAGCATCCCCCGGGCAGGTGGTGTCCACCACTTGCCTGTGACCCTGGACCGTGTAGTTGGCCTGTATGAAGTGACCGGTAACGCCACACGTTGCCAGGCGGTGGCGGACTAGACCCAGGCTGTGGCGTGTTGGCAGAGAGGCCGAGTAGTTGCCGATGAATGCGACGCCGTAGCCGAAGGCGTTGTGGTTCCTGGTGTGGGCGCCCAGCCTCCCCCAGCCTCGACCCTCATACATGTACCCATCAGACCCCACCACAAAGCTGCAGCAACACACAGGGTTACAGGGTTACTTCTCCCCGACAACGGACAAAAACTCTTTTTGAGATCTCGACATTAATGATACACTGATGATTAATTTGTAGTGAGTTGTTTAGTGCTGGATGTAGCCATAATTATTTTTGCCATGTAGCCATGATCAAGTTTGCAGACATAATTATTACGTTAGTCATGAATTCCTGGACTTTCTGTGGTGTTAGATGCAAAATGGGTTGTTTTGCAGGGGTGCTTCATAGCACGCAGAGGGCAGAGGACACAGAAGCGGTCACTGACCTGTATCCAATATCTTGCCAGCCTCTCTCCTCCTGGTGAAACCACTGACCTGTACCCAATATCTTGCCAGCCTCTCTCCTCCTGGTGAAACCACTGACCTGTACCCAATATCTTGCCAGCCTCTCTCCTCCTGGTGAAACCACTGACCTGTACCCAATATCTTGCCAGCCTCTCTCCTCCTGGTGAAACCACTGACCTGTACCCAATATCTTGCCAGCCTCTCTCCTCCTGGTGAAACCACTGACCTGTACCCAGTATCTTGCCAGCCTCTCTCCTCCTGGTGAAACCACTGACCTGTACCCAATATCTTGCCAGCCTCTCTCCTCCTGGTGAAACCACTGACCTGTACCCAATATCTTGCCAGCCTCTCTCCTCCTGGTGAAACCACTGACCTGTACCCAATATCTTGCCAGCCTCTCTCCTCCTGGTGAAACCACTGACCTGTACCCAATATCTTGCCAACCTCTCTCCACATGGTGAAACCACTGACCTGTACCCAATATCTTGCCAGCCTCTCTCCTCCTGGTGAAACCACTGACCTGTACCCAATATCTTGCCAGCCTCTCTCCTCCTGGTGAAACCGCTGCATGGCGCGCATGTCCCGGGAGCACTGCTGGAAGGTCAGGCAAGGCCTGCTGGGAACCTCCGTGTGGTGAACGTAGAGGAAGTGTAGGGGGGGTGAGAGTCTCGCAGGAATCCCCTTGGATGCTTTAGCCCCCCACATACAACGAGGGATCATTGGTGGGCAATCTGAGAGAGAAAAGAAAACAGACACACTCCTCAGACTTCACTAGTGCACAGTGCATATCAGTGCAAGTCCAGCGCTTTTCTTTTTCACCAAACACAACTCCATGGCCGTTAACGTTACATCATGCATCTTATGTTTTATACTGCATGATATACACGTTTATAGACACTTATACTATGACTAGCAAGTAATGGACATTTATTTGCAACATGAAACATAATGTGTATGTGTATGTTGAACATACAGAATACAGAACACAGTACATTTTAGATTGTTAAATGAACCTGTAACTCAACAATAGGTTGTCTAGTTAGAGAGGCCTGTTTATTTAGTGCTGAAGTTCAGATAGACTAAGTTCATGCTGTCTTTGGTTTAGTCAATGTCTGTATGAGGAATGTTGGCTGATAAATATAATGCAATCTCTTCTATATTTAGCTGAATCATTGGGCAAACAGATCATGATCCCAAGTCCCAATGCATGATCCTGAGTTGATATAACAAACTATCTAAACAGTAAATTTAAGAAATGTGATTTGTTGAACTATTTCTGTAAAAAGAAAATAGAGGAACCTATGTTCTTAAGTCATGTATGGCATCATATGCAAATAAACATGGACGTGAGTTATGCAAGTGCACTAAACCCTACCCAGGTAACGCAGCACAAAGTCCTGCACCCCCACTTTCACCGCTTCCTTCATCTCTGCTGAAGGTTTTCGGTCGGCCAGGAACTCCAGCACCATTCCCTCCAGCACGGGGGGCGACACCAGCTTCCTGTAGTTCTCCCTGCGCAAGGGACTGACGAGGAGCGGAGCTCCATCCAGGCCGGTCTCCCCCAGCTGGAAGTGGTAGTAGACCAGCAGTAGCTCGCTGAGTTTGGGGAGGGCTTTGGTGGCGTCAGACAGGTGCGCCCCGAGAATGGCGCCATCCATGCCGCCGTTGATCAGAGCGTCCGTGGCGAGAGAGGGGGCTCTGGAGAGGGTGTACACCATGGGCGCGGTAACGTTATCCCAGCATCCATCGGGGCCCAAGCGGTCCGAGGAGGAGTTGAAGGCCTGTAGGAAAGACAGGCCCAGGGCCCTGGCCAGCGTGAGGGAGTGCAAGCCTTGGGGCTGGCGGCTCTCGGACCGGGCCTTCAGACCAGCCTCCACGCCCTGCAGCAGCGGCGCCAGGGCCACCGTGGTGCCATCCGGGGTGAGAACCACACCCCTCTCTTCGCGGGCGTCCGTCACAAAATTGTGAATGGCCTTGTCAAAGAATCCCAGGAATTGTAAACTCCATGCCTCGATTTTCCTGCTGCTGTTTGTTATCAGAATACCCGTGTCACTGTCACTGTGAGTTGCCCCGAGGAAACTCTGCGTGAAAGTGTCGTCATGGCCGACTGCCCTGCGTAGGCTCCTCACTATGGACAGAGGGCTCACGTCCAGTCCAGAGTTCTCAATCTTCTGGATGGCCTGGATGAAATGGTCAGTATCCCTCTGGTACACTTCTATTGAAAGAACAGACATTAATCCAGTGTAGGTGCACACACAAAAAGACCTGATTTTTCAGCCAATTGGGAGACAATTATTTGGGCACAATATGATTAACTACAAAGTAACACAAACATCTCTAGTGTAGATTTTACTTGGCTATATTCCATGTCTGATATTATTGCCATTAAAATAATGTTGGTGATGAAAAAGCAAAATGTATAAGATATCAAACACACACGTGTCTATGGATTCATAGTCGAATACCTGCACTCTGAATGTTGACGCATGTCCAAGCCAGTGCAATGAGCCATACTGTGGAGATTGTCATTGTGACGGGAGAGTGTGCGTTCCGGTGTCACCCTGAGATCTCCCCAGCAAGGTCACAAAATAGGAGCAGCGATTAGCTCTCCAATGAGGTCAGAGAGGGCTGTGTGTATTAGCTTAAAGCCAGGACTGATATGGTCGTCTGTTCATTGCCCTTTCCACTGCCGCATGCTTCCCTTTCCAATAGAGAAGTCGGAAAATACGGCAGATAATGTTCAGTGCAGTCAGCACCCACATTATAAAGGTTGCTTTATGCCATCTGATAGGTTTGCTCACCTACATTGCACAATGTGTTTGTCTGAGGTAGCACATGATGCATGTGTGATGTTCTGTATACGTCCTGAAATAAGCAAACGTAGTGGATCAATCGTTATATATGCATAATTACTTTATTATAAATGTATTAGCAGTCAATGTATGAGCATGTGTGTTAGACTTTTTGTGAGAACATTTTTGAGGAATTAGATGTTCTCTGTGAAAAGCTTATTGATCACTGTGTGGCGGTGAAAGTTGTGAGGGACATAGTACATTAATCAGTGACAGTTTGTTTGAGGGAAGTGACCAGTCTGGTAGTCTGTTTACTGAGAGTGGTTCATGATTACTAGAATTGGTTGACTCAATGTACCCCTGTACCAATTACAATGGGCAGGGAACAAAAACCTCATTCTTGTGTGAAAAAAAGTTCCTCTCCGTATCACTTCAGCAAATATATGTGTTGTCACTCAGACCCAGCTCCAGCACTTGGTACTCGGGGGGGTTGGGGGGCACAGATCTTTTTTAATTATTACTATTATTGTTTCTTCCTGTGCTCTTAACACGTGATATCACTAGCTGGTGCACCTGACTGAAGAGTTATACTGATTTGTGTTGACTGAGCCGTAGAGTCGAGCCTGTTGTTACTACTGTTTGCTTTTAATCCCATGTATAGGGTACGTAGATATCTCTGACGTGTATTGCCTCTCCAATTCAAACATTTGCCAAAGTTTCAAAATATTGTTCATGCTCAAACAATAAAAAGGTTCAGAAATATTTATTTAATCTGGAATTGCAGGTGATCAATTCAGACCGTTATGTTTGTAGGCTTTGCTTCTCTGACTTGTGCAACAATGGAAATGAGGGCCAAAGGGATCATTGTGAAGATTGCCTCCAATCTCACTGGAGACACGTCCTGTCCTCAACAAGGGAGAGAGAGACATTCTCCAGTTCTTCTGATGAATTCACTATTTTGTATCCCAGCTGATGAAAAGTGGCTTCACACAAGGTTTGGAAATATTGAACCATGTCAAAAGACATCTTGAACCTCCAGTTCTCTGAATTAGTGGCAGAATGTCTTTTGGTGCCATATGCATCCATGGGGGACCAATTCCCTTTTTCTTCTGTGTTCGTCTCAATCCAGTCCATAACGTTCTCGTCAAAAGATAATCCCAGGGTTTGGAAAATCTCCTGGATCTTCTGAAGAGTGTTGCTGGCTAGATCCTCATACCTCAGCAGCATGTACCTTCCCCTCAGCCAGTCAGGTTGTCTTAGGGCCGTGGCCACAGATCTGAGGTAGTCCTCACACACGGGCTCCCGTGTGAGGTTGAGACCCTCCGGTTTCTGCCGCTTCATCTTCCACAGCCTCATCAGAGGGTAGTTCTGGGGGAAGGTCATCATTCTGGAGGCCAGCACTCCCCGCGGGTCCCTGACCAGCTGGATGACCTTCAGGTTGAGTCGAGGGTCCTCCAGCAGGTCTCGGACATCGCTGACCTCTGGCACCCGCACGGTCTTGATGACCACGTTCCCCCTCTGCCGACAGGACTGTGACGCCAAGGTGAGATTGAGGGAGCCACACTTCTGGACACACTGCCTCTCAGTCACGTTCACCAGCTGGGGGCTGAAGACGTGGCACACTGGAGGGGTGCAGAGGGCTTTGCTGGCACCCCGGCGCTTCAGCTGGCCTGTGGTGTGGTCCTCTGGCTGGGGGGTGATGTAGTCCTCCAGGAGGTGCAGGTCACAGCGGAACAAGCCCCTTAGAAGATCCCTGCTGGCCCCGAGTATCATCCTTCGGTTGGCACGTGTGGAGTTCAGCGCAGACTGAATGTGGTTCAGAGGTTCATACAAATAGAAGACATCGGGGTGATGGTTGAAGAGCTGCCCCAAAAATGAAGAGCCAGAACGTGTAGCAGCCAAGATGAGAACGTGAGTCTTCCCAGATAAGTTCAAAGTATGAGGGTTCTCTTCTGGCCAGTGGCTATTCAAGATGGTCTGTTCTTGGCAGTGTTTTGCAGGGTGTAGAGAGGGACATATGTCATGTGTCATAGTTCTGAATGATCTGATCACAGCATACTGGACGACTATAGAGACCATGGCCAGCAGAATGACAACTTTCCAAGAACACTGCATTGTGACTGGACACCGTGAACCTAATAAAGGTACAGAAATTGTATTGTAAAATGAGAACCATATGCAACACCACAAGTTAAAAATATTTAATATTCAAGTACCAGATATGCCAGATGTACGTCATCAACAGTCTTTATCAGAGAAAGAAATGCAAGTTATATGAGCAACCAATCAACAGAGTCTATACTGAAACAAGCATTCTTCTATCCAAAATGTGACAAATACAGTTAAATGATATCAATACTGTTCACTTATGTGATGTCTGGTACCCGAAAGCCAAGCATGTGCAGTTGTGCTCTGAACAAAGTCAACAATACTCTGATCAAGCATTTTCTGTACATGTACTTATGTTTAATTCATAAACAATGAAAACTGGATTCAGTATGATATTTAAGTGTTTTATCTTTGATGAAAGCTAATGTACTTTCATTGCACTACAAAAACACTATGGCAAGTTATAGACCCTTTCAACTAAAGAAACATGTGCGTCCCTAAGGCATTTATGGAGGCACAGAAAGCAACACTGAGTTAATGGTAACTCAGGGAGAAACAAAAAATATCTAAAATGTGAAGTTGACATTTATCACTACACTACGCTACATACTTTTTCACTACAAACTATCTGCCTTGGTCTTGAATGCTTAAACTGGAAACCTTGTATGAACAGATTGAAAGGGTTTACATTGAATATGTTCTGTATGAAGGTATTTTTCGTCAAGACATTATGTAGATGTCCAAAATGTCCTTGTTTCCAAGAGAGTAACAGACAAATTCTTTAGCTCCGCTGAAGAATTAACAAATTTGTAGCCCAGTTCATGCAAAGTCAGTGGACACAAGGTTTGTAAATACTGAACCATGTCATAAGAAAGTTTGAGCCTCCAGCTGTCTGAGTTGGTGGCCGAGTCCCTGTTGGTGCTCAGGACCTCCATTGGGGACCAGCTGCCTTTTCCACGTGTATTCTCTTTAATCCAGTCAACCACACTCTTGTCCAAATCCAGGCCCAAAAATGTGAAAACCTCCTCTATCTTCTGTCTGGGTTCTTTAGCTAGGTCCTCATACCTCAGCAGCACGTACCTTCCCCTCAGCCAGTCAGGTTGTCTTAGGGCCGTGGCCACAGATCTGAGGTAGTCCTCACACACGGGCTCCCGTGTGAGGTTGAGACCCTCCGGTTTCTGCCGCTTCATCTTCCACAGCCTCATCAGAGGGTAGTTCTGGGGGAAGGTCATCATTCTGGAGGCCAGCACTCCCCGCGGGTCCCTGACCAGCTGGATGACCTTCAGGTTGAGTCGAGGGTCCTCCAGCAGGTCTCGGACATCGCTGACCTCTGGCACCCGCACGGTCTTGATGACCACGTTCCCCCTCTGCCGACAGGACTGTGACGCCAAGGTGAGATTGAGGGAGCCACACTTCTGGACACACTGCCTCTCAGTCACGTTCACCAGCTGGGGGCTGAAGACGTGGCACACTGGAGGGGTGCAGAGGGCTTTGCTGGCACCCCGGCGCTTCAGCTGGCCTGTGGTGTGGTCCTCTGGCTGGGGGGTGATGTAGTC
Source organism: Sardina pilchardus (assembly GCF_963854185.1). Taxonomy (NCBI): domain Eukaryota; kingdom Metazoa; phylum Chordata; class Actinopteri; order Clupeiformes; family Clupeidae; genus Sardina; species Sardina pilchardus. Next base: position 49,932,470 of record NC_084994.1, read on the forward strand.
CTCCAGGAGGTGCAGGTCACAGCGGAACAAGCCCCTTAGAAGATCCCTGCTGGCCCCGAGTATCATCCTTCGGTTGGCACGTGTGGAGTTCAGCGCAGACTGAATGTGGTTCAGAGGTTCATACAAATAGAAGACATCGGGGTGATGGTTGAAGAGCTGCCCCAAAAATGAAGAGCCAGAACGTGTAGCAGCCAAGATGAGAACGTGACTTGGAGATATATTCCTTAAATAGTCTTTTTTATATCTCAGACAGGCAGGGTCCATGGAGTGCAGGAGTTGGAAGTGATTTTGATTATGTAAAACTGAACCGATATTCAGAGCTATGGATGGAAAAGATCTAATCGCAATATACTGTATAACAACATAGACTAAAGCCAAAAGCAGAAGAATTTTCCAGGAACATTTCATGATAGTATGACTGTGTCACAAAAATGCAGTCTGTCAGGACAGCAAGATAATCAATATCACTTTGACAGAGACGTGGATATTTCTAGTACACCTATGAAAAAGGCAGATATGTCTTTAAACAGTGGCTTACCTTTCAGGTGATGAATACACGACTGCCAAGTCACACTAGAGGCCCTGGCCACCTCCTTTTTTTTTTAATTCTAGATAAGCTGATAGGATGGACTTACTGTGCCAAAGCACATAAACTAATAGCCTACTGCATCTCTATACAGTATGCACAAAATTATCATAGCTAAGTGATAACAGTTTGAAAATGGGGTTTGAAAGAAGGTGTGTGCAAGCCTGGACAAGAGTTGGTTCAACTTTAGTTTGCCAAAGCTTGCATTAATCTTCAAAACACTTGACAACACAAATGAGTTGTCAAAATCTCAATTATTGTGTTTGACTGTTATTCATTGTAGGCTACTTTTCTTTCGTAAAAGGCTAAAACTGAGGACTGAAAGTGCTCTCACTGGGCATAAACTCGAGCCCTTTGTGATTGGTGCAACTGTAGTTTAGCGTCTTATGATTGGTTCAATAGGGAGGAAGCTTATACGTCATGGTGTTTCAGCCAATCACGATGTGAAATGCACTGGTCGTTTGGATTTGAGTAGCAGCTTGTGATGCTTCTGAATGGATTGAAAGAAGGGAGTTAGGACATTCGTTATAACCACCAATATAATTATTTTCAACACATACGTTATTCTATGTGACAGTTGTTGTTCATATCGAGGTACGCACTTTATTCACTTCCCTCACTTCTGTCTATCATACTATTGAACGGCAGGATTTGAATACAAGCTAACAGTACTTTTTTAGGTCACCTGAGTGAGCTAGTCAGCTAGCATGCATGCTTGCAGAAAGTGTTTTTAGCTTTCTTGGGTAGCTACTTAGCTAGCAGAATTCGAAGCTATCGTTACACTTTGTAACGTTCCCAATCTGTTGGAACAAACTTCGGTTTACAGATTAAGCCAGATGTTGCACTATGAAATTGCATTGGTTGGCTAACGATCAAGTTATATTAAATGGACCATTCACCATTCAACTTATATTCTTGCTAGGTATTAGTTAGCTTTCGAGTGTTAACTTGCTAGGCACAGTTGTATGCTATTTCGGCTTATCAGTGAGAAACAATGTTAGATGTAATGTTATTAACAGTTGATATTGCTTTCAACTTAACACACTCACTTATGTGTGTTAACATATCATACTTCTAAAAACACGATCACTTTCCTGCTGACCTAGGACTATGGGGGAACCTCCAGCACCAACGTTTGAGTCATTGGAAGAGGAAGTCGGCTATTGGAAAGAGCTGGCTGTTAAACATCAACAAAGGTATCGAATAACTTGCCAAACTTATTTTATAATTGTAATAAGATGCTTTATTGCCTTACGTATAGATCGCTGGGACATGTTGCACTAAATGCGTTGTTTATGTATGATGCTCTCTCTCTCTATGTGGCTAGTGCTCTAGATGCACATGACGAGCTGCAGGAATTTCAGCAAATGAGCCGAGATTATGAGACAGAACTCGAGACTGAGTTGAAACAATGTGAATCGAGGAACAAGGAACTACACTCCAACAATGAACGTCTGCGTTCGGAACTCGATAACATCAAGGTAGGCCATTGCAGTGAGAGGTTCTGAAATTTCGCAATAGGTGACACATGTTTGTGTCATTGTACTTCGAAATGTTGTACACATGACTAAACATGTCCTTCTTATTCCCGTCATTGTGTTCAGGAAAAATTTGAGGCACAACACACTGATGCATTTCGGCAAATGTCGAGGCTGGAGGATGAGCTAGCAGAGACCACGGCGGTAAGGGACCACCTGCAGAAATACATCAGAGAACTGGAGCAGTCCAACGACGACTTGGAGCGGGCTAAAAGGTATGTCACTGATTACTGGAAATGAACTGGTAAGTTCCGCCAGCTTTGTTGCAAGAATGCGAGTGTGGCCTCTACTCTGCTATGTGACCTACTTTGCTTTCCCCTCCCTTATAGGGCCACAATTATGTCTTTGGACGATTTTGAGCTGCGGATGAATCAGGTTATTGAGAGGAATGCTTTCCTGGAAAGCGAGCTGGACGAAAAGGAGAATCTTCTAGAATCAGTTCAGAGGCTGAAAGATGAGGCCAGAGGTGAGCGAGCGTTTCAGTTCTGGTTGCATATTCAACAGTGGTCACGTTTGGAGTGAAATCTGCCCACATTGTTGTGTGTCTGAGCTCATCAGACGTCTTGCTGATTTCTCATGTCCTCTGCCAGATCTGAAACAAGAGCTGGCTGTGACGCAGAAGCAGGAACGCCCCCCGTTAAGAATTTCCAGGGACCCGGACAAGCCAGAAGCGCCATCACAGCTTCCTGGTTGTACCTCTGTCCCAGCCACCCCCGCCAACCCAATTGGATCATTCTGCACACCATCAACAACACACTACAGAGGTAGAGCCAGGATTATAGAGGCTGCTAAGAGCTGCTTTATGCATGACATGGATAATAGTAGTAAGCGATGAGATCAGATTAAGCTTAATCTATATTGCTGTTATGGTGATAGTTAGATAGTGCTTTTCTGCCGCCTCTCTGTGATGACTGATGAGTTCATCCGCTGGTCTCTTCTCAGGGATCTCCATGACTGGTACTCCTCTCACCACTTCTGCTCGAATCTCAGCGCTCAATATTGTCGGGGAGCTGCTGAGGAAAGTGGGGGTAAGTCACACCGCTTCACAAGTGATGTGCCTCTACTGAGCGTCACTAGTTGAGTTGAAACTCTGGCATGATTTAGCGAGCATCACTATAAATGAGTTTAAACCCTGGCATGATTTAATAAAACATCCGTGTTTAAAGGTTTAATAGCATTTGAGTTCAGATTAACAAATGTGCCCTGCGTTCAGTTTTGCCGGTCTTAATGCTGTTTTTTTGTTCGTTTGTTTTTTAATAGAATCTAGAATCCAAGCTTGCCTCCTGTCGAGATTTTGTGTTTGACACCCCAGCTGTGAGGCCGGCCCTTTCTGCAGGAACTGCATCTCCAGCTGCCCCCTCAGACAGCTCTGAGGTCCAGCTCACTGGCCAAACTGTGCCTCCATTTGAGAAAAGGTAAACAAGTGCTTTGTTACCCAACACAGTGACCTGTGGGGAAATCACCCCCCCCCTCCCCTGCTTTCCGTCATATTATATTCCGTAGAAACCCGGAAAGTTTAACATTTTCACATTTTATCACATTTATGTACACTGCTCAAAAATAATGAAGGGAACACATTTACAGTTTGTCACAATTGTTGAAACACGTTTTTTGAAACTCTCCACCCTTTTCTCCTCTCTCAAACGTTCGGTGAGTGTTTGAGAAAGGAAAAAAGGTGGAGGTTTTTTTTAGCAATTGTGAAAAAATGTATACGTGTTTCCTTTGTTATTTGTAGCAGTGAGTGTATTATCACATTCATTTATTTTATTCAGTCATTTCCCACGCAGATTGCTTGTAATTTTCTGATTGAATGGTCATGTGTCCCTCTGGTCTGCAACTCCTCCTCTAGTTTGGTGAAGCGGCTGGAATTCGGCCCTGCGTCGTCCCACTCGGCTCCGTCGCCACTGCAGTCTCCACAAGGTGGGGTCAAGATGCTGCTGTAGGACGCCGACACACTACCTCAGTCCACTACCCATACGCCCGGCGGGCATGTCTCTCGTGTCTGTGTCCTGTCTGTGTCCTGTGTACATCATGCATCACCTCAGCTGATGTTTTTGAAATGGCTTCCCTCTCTGTGCTCCTCTGCGTCTGGTCACTGAAGAGCACAGCCATGCGCTAGCTGCCTCCTGCTATCTGCTTTTGCATGCCCCGCTGGGTTGGAACGATAGATGATGATGATATAAATAGAGAGTGTTCTGGAACCAGAACCCAAAAGAAAAGAACTCTTGACTGTTGACATAGTATTTCCTGCTGAGAACAGCTTAGCGTCTTTGTAGTTTTGATTTCCTTGTTATCCCCATGGACAAAGCATATCCCTGTGACCTTACACATCATTTAACCTCATCTGCCCCCAGTGGGCCTCCTGGGCCGGCAGCCCCAGCTCTCCCAACTGGGCCAGGGGCCGGTCTGGGGTTTAGCGTTAGCCTTTAGCCACTGCTGCCTTCTAACGAGATCTGCGTCTGTAGAGCGCTTCCTTGGAGCCATACCACAGCCATTCTTCTTCAGCTGACTGCAGTTAAGTTGCCTCGATTGCTGAAGCTCAAGCATTTGTGTGTCGATAGCTGTGGTTGCTGGCTGCTGTGTTTGCACTGTGGAGAAGTGGCTTTAGTCGTGGGTTTGTTGTTTTTTTTATTGTTATTTTTAAAGTATGTATTAGCTGCCCTAAGACCTGCTGCAGGGACAAGTTGAGATGTTTGGCTTTGTCTTAGTTTGTTGACGTTCTTCAGTCGATGAAGCAAGTCTGTTTGAAATTGTTTAGAGATTGTTTGTAATGAAGATTCAATTTATTGAGAGGTAAATCAATCCTGGCTGTTAAATGTGTTCTACCACACCAGCTTGGTCAGGTGAGTGGTGAGTGTGTAGATCTGTTGCTCAAGACCTCTGTTCAAATGTGGAATTTGATGTGACTCACGTATAGAGCAATAACATGTGATGGTAATATTCCTTCTCTGTATTTACTATGTAAACATTCAGTTTCACGTCTAGGTCATACATGGATATACTCTATGCAGTACGGTATCTGGTTTTGCGTCAAGGCTACATGCCTTGGCAATCTAAACTGTTATTTGAAGCTGATGGTTTCAGTGCTAAAATTAAAATAGAAGTTTTAAATATGGTAAACATATTCTTATTCTGTCTAGACATAAATAAGTAGTGTATAGGTAGATATATCCATATATGAAGTTTAATGACTGATCAGAGAGGTGTAGTTTATAGGTCAATATGCCATTAACTTTCCTAATATGAGGTACGCAAAAATAACTACTGGACAGTACTATGGAAATCTGTCTGTATTGTAACAAGTATAGGCTATGGGGTCAGAAAATGCTATTTTTAATATGGAATATATATACTCTTGGTTTGAGTACCCATGGGTACAGTTCAGCTTTAAAGTAAAATGATCATAGCTTACATGTAAAGAGATGTTTTTGTTGCCTGGAGGCATGTTATCAGCGTGTCAGAACCAAACAACTGGCAAGCCCATGTGTTTGTCAACAGACTTTCCGTTTTCATCTGATTTGCATTGTTATTGTTGCAGTACATTGTCTATTGAACGTAGATAGCGTAGACTGATACTATTTTTTCTAATAAATGTTTAGTGGCTGTTTGGCTTTCTGAAGTGACATCACATTCAGTCATTTTGAAACCAACAACCATACTTAGCATAATTTATCTCACAGCTGTTTTTTTTATATGTAACTGATTTGTACATGTTAAGGTGTGGCTATAGTTTGGTTATGGTTTTTAAGTTCTTTGTTGAGTTTGGCCATTGTGCTGTAATGTTACAGTGCGTTGTCATGGCAAAAAGCACAAGTTCTGACCGAGAGATCACAGCAGTCCAGTTCCTCTGCTGGGCACTGCATCTGGACCCAGAAACTGGACGTGTGGTCACAGTTCCATCGTTTTAAGTCTAGAATTTATTTATTGACTAACATAAGACCTTATATTTTTCTCTCCAACAAACTGCTTACCTTTGGAATAATTTGTAAAACATTTCACTGTGAGATATGAGACAAGCAATATTTGCAAGAATTTGCAGGGGACCCTAGTTTTACAAAATGTATTTTTATGTGGCTTTCTTTGACACTGCTACACTGTCATGAAAGGTTACAATAAACTGAATATCAAAGCTTGTGTTTACGTGTCTAATGTCTGATTAAGTTGCTCTAGTGTCTGTACACAGATATGCATGCAATAATGAAACATTCTGCTATGCTGATATGGCTCTAAATAGTGCCCGGTGTGGTGCTACACTCAAGCCCAGTGTAGACTTTTGCTGACGGAGGAGGCTTTGTATAGAGTATGAACCCTCTCCTCTACACAAGTCCTTATCTGAATAAGGATTCAGATACTGATTTTTAAAAGTTGTGTTTATTGATAATCTGCAGGGGTGAGAGTCTGCAGTAGCTAGACTGCTCTTGTGCTTGGTGTGTAGTTAGTGTAATACTTTGTAAAATTGCCATTTTAAATGTTATCTCTGAAACAGGCACCACAGAAACAAAACAAAAAACACAAACACAAATAGGCTTTTGTCAAACTTTATTTGAAGTGCAAGTGGTTTCACAAATTCATATTTTTAGTGACATTTATGCCAATTTATGTAAAATACAATAACTGATGTAGTTTTTAGTGACGTGGTACAGCTTGAAGAATATATTTAGATTATATTAAATTAGTTACTAGAAGAGACCAGTTGTTCGTATAGAATATGCGTGATATAGGGTGGAATATGATTGCACATCACTTTGTTACCCTGGAGTGATGGAGGGTATGACTAAAATGTCAGATCTGAAACCTAAACCTGACCAAGCAAGTTGTTAGTTGCTATTGTTATTTTCTAGCATTATGTTTTTTAGACAAAGTTACAGAAGTGATGTACTAAAGTGCAGAGAAAATTATTCTTGGGGATGCTGAACTTGTCTCTGTCTATTTTAATTTAGGAGATGGGAAATGTCACAGTCTAACCACCCATGGGCTGTTTCCATTCATCATTATCTGAAGTTCATCCTTTGAGGAACACATTCTTTATTGACATATATGTTCATTACTAAGATCTTTCAAAACTACTGATGCATTTCAAATGTGAAAAAAAAATAAAAAAATGTATCCCCCGCAAGTGAAAAGCAATATAAGACGTACCTGAGAAAAGTGTAAATCACTAAAATACACAATTATCCAATTTTCTAAAATAGTTCAGTGCAGTTTATGAAAAGTACAGTGGGGAAAATAGTTATGTAATAATAAAATTTGTTTTGTTTTATACTCTTTGGAGACTGCCAACATTCGGGGCCTTGTGGCCCACCGATGTCAAGCTCATGCAGGAACAAATATATAAATTAACACTGAGCCATGTCCACATGCTACAGAAGGCCTATGGACTACAGGCAGTATGAGGTGAGAGAAAGCCTTAATGCAGTGCTTTGGCATGGCCAGCAAGCTAACGGTAATTTCAGTGTGTGTGTGTGTGCGCTAAGAATGGATGAGGCAGGTCTATGAAACAGCAGAGGAGAGGTGGACGAAGGGGCGGAGCGCTGGGCAGCTCTACTCGCCGTTGTAGTCGCCTCCCACGTCGCCCGCGTCCTCTACCGCGTCACTGGTGTCAATCATCGTCCTCCGGCTGGCGCCGCCTCCACCGGTGCGCCGGGGCGTGCTGCTGAAGGACGACTCGGTGCCCCGTCTGGAATGCCACAGAGCGCGTTATTAGATTAGCTGAAGAACAGACAGTATGGCTGAGGTGGGCACAAAGCACTTGCATTATTGGGCAGCTGATGGTGACCTGAAATCCACTGCAATGCCAGAGAGAGAAAACAACACAAATGCAGAAAACTCAAAGTTATTGAAAGAGAAATCTGTCAGAAGATCAACCCAAGGCATGGCTCCAAACAGTTGTGGACTGTACGTTCATGCACACCCTCTGCAGTCCACCTTTCAATTCAGCCAAAATTTCAGCTAGCTAGTCATACAGAAAGATTTATCTAATGATTAAACCAAGTGTGAGTACGGTTCTGTCCAGAAAGGATTATGTTCACTGTCATCCATGTTTAAAAATACAAACTGAGATGTGCAATGCAGAAGTGGTACTTAATGTATGATATCTACAGTATAAACAGAGAAATCTTGTGACAAACATTAAAGGAAAATAGTTCATGATGAATGTATATGAAAATGTTATGATTTGCTCCATTCGTTATCTTAACAACGGTTCTATGGTCACTGCATTACCACTAAGTGCTGTGTTGTGTTTCTGTAGACTTGTGTGTTGTGATGAGATGAAACAGGAATGTAGCAGCAGCAACAGCAACAGCAACACTTCAAAGCTTTGAGTCAAACAAAGCCCTTCAGAGCTCTGACCAGCCTCCTGGCCAGCACCATTATAGGTCTTACAAAATTACGTTCTAATCCGTGAAAAAAAATCACACCTGGTCGGTTACGACTGTAGATTGTAAATTGTCTTGCCAAATGACCCCACTAATCATATTCTACAAGTGCTGGAAGCGATATTTGAAATCCCAAATTTTCTTGCTTGCTTTACATTCTGAGAAACTCGAAGAGTAGCCTACAAAAAACTAAGAAGTCTCCTGAGCCCAGTAATTAGGGACTTGTTTTTCAGCCTGGGCTGGCTGTATTAACCAATCAGGGGGAAAAAATATGGAAGTGATGTCTTCTGATTTTCTTCCTACTTGCTTGATAGTCTATTTAGCACATGTACTGAAGAAAATCAGTAAAAATGCAAAATGTTTCCGCACAAATAACAACTTGGTTGGTTACGGACTTGATAAAATAAAACAATAATTTATCAAATTCTGCTCAAAGACCGTTCATCTGTAGGGTTTTGCTTGACTACCGGTAATCAGTGAAGGCCAGAAAAACAACTGGTGAACACAGTACATAACTGTTCAGAAAGGCAGATTTAGAAGATCATGTTGTAAATATAGCCAGTGGAACTCATTTGAGTCTTCACTACAACTCGTGTGAGTCTTCACAAACAACAAATGAGTTTGGTTTAGATCTCTAAACCAGCCTTGAAATAGAGAGAAATATGGTCAAACTAATGGAACTGCTCTTCTCATTGTGCTACCTTTAGGTTTACAGTCTTTGCTGTGAGACTTTTGAAGAACAGTTTTTGGATGTTTGATAACATTAACCATATTTCACTCAGAAAATGAAAAGATCAACGCAAGAGGTGCTCTGTGACCAGAAAAGGTATCACAATGTGAGGAACTCCTGTAGGTGCAGCGGTACCTGCATAGTCACTGCGCAGGCTCAGGATTGCCTCTGCAATAGAGACAGACACACTTTGACTGCTTGTATCCCGAGACAGGCGTACGTCTCAAACTCCAAAAGATGCTGAACTCGTCTCTCTGTTTATTCAGAAATAGCCATTTCTTGTTTGGCCTTAATGCCACTGGGTGATGGACTTGACAAATATATAACTGGACATTTTTTTAAAAACTAGGGCTCGGATCTGAACACTGTCTATAAATTCGTCTTCTCCTGGAGTGTGACGAGACCTGAGGCAGTATGCTCCAGCTCATGGAGGATAATGACAGAATGAGAGACAAAAGAGACCAACAACAACAACAACAACAACGACAACGACAACACACAAGACAAGACAATACGCAAGGGAAGCCTTGCTGCTTTAATTCTGACCATCTTATTCTTTCCTCTGATGGTCCCGTTGGAATGTGTCTTGAATTAATTTAAACTGAGCTCTATTTCTGATGAGACACTTTTAACTTCTCAACAGCGGAGTGTTCCTCCATTCACTTGTGTCTCTGCCATGTTAACAGGGGCCCACGGAGCCCTGGGCTCATTCTCCTACCTGAGTTTGCTCTTGAGAGAGTTGACCTCGCGGCTCATGGCGTCATTGGCCTCAGTGGCCTCCTCCAGCTCTCTCTGCAGTTTTCTGCGGCCAGCAGTGATGCGCTGGGACTCCTCTTCTGACTCCTCAAGCTGCCTCTTCAGCTGCTTCATCCGCACGCTGGACTTGTCCGCCTGAGAGGAGACAACACAAACGCATAGAGCAGAGACTTCAGGAGAGAAGTGGTGGCAAGCCTTTGAGATATTTATAGTGCTACAACAGCAAGTTGTCTGTTAGAACCTACAGACACAATTGACTTCGTTTGACGTAATCCATCAGTAGTGGCATGAGAAAAACGAGGAAGCAAATAAAAACAAACAGCTCACCTGGTCTTTGTACTGCTCAGCTTGCTTCCGCTCATCCTCCACCTGAATGATCAGATCCTTCAGCTTCTTGTCCTTCTGACGGACTGCCTTGGCAACGTTCTGCTTATCTCTACAGAGGGTGACACGCAGTCAGCGCCACAGCGCTTTCAGTTAACGCAAGGACATGTCGCCACAATGTACCTCAACCTCTGTTATTAGGCAACATGACTGTAGATCATGCTCACATATCACACAGTGCATATGATAGTGCAGTATATTGGTGTACTAACCTGCTCTCCTGCTCACATATCACACAGTGCATATGATAGTGCAGTATATTGGTGTACTAACCTGCTCTCCTGCTCACATATCACACAGTGCATATGATAGTGCAGTATATTGGTGTACTAACCTGCTCTCCTGCTCAAGCTGCTCCTCCAGCTGAGCCACCTTAGACTCGAGGGCAGAGATGGAGGACTTGAACTTGGACTTGACTTGGTTCTCCATCTCCTGTAATTTGGCTTTGAGTTCCTTGTTCTGCCTCTCCATTTGCTGCCGTGCACTCTCATTCTTTTGGGACGTGGAGCGCTCTGACTGAAGCTCATTGGTCAGTTGGTCAACCTGAAGTGATTGAAAGAGACAACGCAAACAAAATGTATTTTGTCTTATATCATCTCCTGTGGCTTGAACAACTTCTTCCACATCTGTGGTTCTGGCTGCATATGATCATTTACTATTCTACTTTCCATTACCTCATTGGCATATCATTCCAGTGGTAACTCATAGATGTTTATGACCTTGATACCTTCTTAGTGCTTTCAGTTCAGTTCAGTTGTGCTGTTGTCTCCAACGTTACCTGTTGCGAGCTCTTCCTCAGACGATCATTGACTAGCTCCACGTTGCTTTGCTCCTCCTCCAGTTCCTCCTCCAGTTGAGAAATCTTTGCTTCCAATCTCCGCTTGTCATCTGCAAGGGCTGACCTGGAAATGTTCCAAAAATTGTGTCATGATTAAAAGTAAGGAGGGCTTTGATGCATATGCGTCTTTTAGCATGTAGCAGCATTTAATGCATTCATGTTTTAATATCATTAAAACAGCAATACTGTCAGACTTACTTTCCAGAGGTGTTACTGTGAAGCTCATCAGCAAGTTCATCTCTCTCAGCCTCGGCTTGTTTCTTTCCCCTCTCTGCGGCAGCCATGTCCTACAAAGAAGTATAATCACCACTTTCAGACCTAGCCTAATTCTAGATATCCTCCTGATAGCTTGTCGAGTGAACGAAAGTTCGGTACCTCCTGCAGCTGCATCAGTTCTGCCTCCAGACTCTTCGCCTTCCTCTCGCTTTCCTTGGCGGTGGAGAGAACATCCTCCCTGGCAGAGCGAGCATCATCCAGTTCCCTCTGGTAGTCTTTCATCTGGCCCTGTGATAGAAGCTCAAAGTTAGCCTAGCTATAGTCAAAAAACACTCCTTCACGACTTCAGAAGCTCTGGCGTTCGTCTCACCTGGAGTTTGCGGAGCTGCTTGATGGCCTCATCTCTGCCCTTGTTGGAGGTCTCGATCTGGTCCTCCAGGTCCTTCACGTCTCCCTCCATCTTCTTCTTGGCTGCCGCCATGCTGGCTCTCTGCTTGCGCTCGTCGTCCAGTTCTGTCTCGAGCTCACGCACCTGCCGAGAGAACAGGCAGCTCCTTCAAATTCTCTACTGCTTTTAGAGACCAAGGAAACGTAGAACATGCCAAAGAAAATATGTCGGTCAGATTCTTCTGCGTGAAAGACAGCCGCGTACCTGCTTCACAAGTTGCCTCTTCTTGTCCTCTCCCATCTCGTCTCTGCCCATTAGGTCCCGGTCGAACTGGGCCTTCATTGCCTGCATGTTGACCTCCAGACGCAGCTTGGCGTCCTCTGCTGCTTGCAGCTCATCCTCCAGCTCCTCCAGCTGAGTCTTCATCTCGTCCACCTGGGCCTCCAGGCCACGCTTGGACTTCTCCAGCTCATGGACCTACAACACAAGGACAATGGGCTATCATCACAGGAGGATCTACAGCAACAACAACAGAACCATTGTCTTTTATTTAACAAAACAGTCGGTAGGCTCCTCATCACATTCATGAAGAAAGTATCTGAGATGGGATGAACTTACGCTCTTGCCAACGTCATCCTTTGAGCTGACCAGATCCTCCATCTCAGCCTTCAGGCCTTTGTTGACCCTCTCCAGCTCCTCGCGTGAGTCCTGCGCCTCCTGCAGTGCCCGGGCCAGAGACAGCGCTTTGGTCTCTTTCTCACGCGCCTCCTGCTCAGCCCGATCCCGCTCATCAGCGTACTTACTGGAGATGCTCTTCTCCTCTGCCAACATCTGAGGAAATACTTGAGGTTAGCTTAGTTCTAAGTTCTTGGTTAAGTTCTAAGTGCTTGTTACAAGTTAAGCATGTGTAATGCACACTGAAATAGTTTTGACGGTGATTGATTATGACAGGCATTTGATGACTTATTGTTATTGATTATTTGATTGGATTGATGGATTATACAATATTTTAAATTAACTGACCTGGTCAAACTTCTTCTGCTTCTTCTCCAGGTTCGAGACGACGGTCCTCTGATTGTCAAGATCCATCAGGACATCCTCCAGCTCCTGCTGGAGCCTGTTCTTGGTCTTCTCCATCTTGTCATGAGCTGCTGCCTTCTCCTCATACTGTGTGTTGGAAGCCTCAAGATCTCGCTGCAGCCGTTTCTTGTTCTCTTCAAGCGCCTCCACATTTCCAGACATGTCATCAAGCTTCTTCTTGAAATCTGACAGCTGTGGATTTCACATATCAATCATTTCGAGATTAGTCTCATTTTCACATAATCCCTCCCACAGTCTCACAAATAGCTGGTGAGATGGTTGACTGTGATCGTTATGAGACGGTAGACTCGCCTGGATGTTTAACGTGGTGACGTGTCTCTCCACGGCCCTCTTGGCTTCTGCCTCCTCGTCCAGCTGCTCCTGAAGACTGTTGCGGTCATCTTCCATCTGCCTCAGCTTGGTGGAGAACTGCAGCTTCAGTCTGGTCTCCTCAGCCAGAAGCTCCTGGAGGCACACAGTGAGATTTAGGGTTTACAGTCCATTACAAAGTGTGTGAAAATGACCGATGAGGGAGAGGAGGACTGATAACCCACCTGTGTGTCGTGGACCTGAGTGGTCAGACCGGCCACGTCTTTGCTCAGCTTGATGTTCTTACCCTCCGCTTCGTTGAGAAGGTTGGTCACACCTTCCAATTCCACCTACGATGACAAGGTAGAAAATGTGTCAATTTGAATGGCATATTCTGTTCTATGAGGCAAACTACAACTCTTTTGTGCAGACACGTCATGGTTGTCCCATACACTTAGAATGTGAACAACGCTGAATTAAATCACAGCAATCAAATAACTGTAGTTGTTTTCGAGCCAAAACTGTGGTTGACTGTGGTCAGGCCTGCTTCCAAGCTGCTTCTCGACAGATTACTGACACTTTGTGATGAAAAAGTAGCAGAGTTTATACAGCTGTGCAAGCTTTGTTGATAGCAGAGGCTTTGGGGGCTCGATTACAAACAAGTTTATCTCTGTTGCCTGACATAATCAAAGTACGATGGTAACGTACCACGTAATATCAATCATTGTAACTTGTGTCAACTGTTTAAATTGCACTCACAGTGATTTTGGAGGCTCTGTCGGTCAGCTCTGTCCTTTGCCTCTCGCCCTCGTTGTATTTGGACTGGAGGTCACCCAGCTGGCCCTCCAGCTTCTTCTTCTTGTTCTCCACATCCTGCTTGGCTGTGTTGATCGAGCGGATCTCGATGTGCAGCTCCGACGTCTCCTTCTCCAGAGCCTGCTTGGCCTTCTCCAGGTTGGACTTCACCTGTGAGCATCAGATGAACATGTTGTAGTTTCCGGCTGTTGACTGCACATTCACTATTACACATGGACAGTTATTGAGCACCACAACTTCCAACAATAAAGCTGACATGTTGTTCAGCATCCACCTACCCTCTTGGACTGCTCCACCTGCTCGTTGAGCTCCTCCACGACCTGGGTGTGTTTCTGCCTCATCTCGTGCACCAGAGCCTCGTGGTTACGGCCCTCATCCTCCATTTGCCGCTTCAGCATGGTCACCTCCTGCTCACGCTTGGCCCTGGAGACAGACATCAAGCAAGACAGCTCGTCAAACTCCACACCTTCCCTCCACTGTTTCACACCAAATGGTTTTTGAACCAAATGGAAAAACTACTAGCTTTCAAGATAATAATAAAACTACTTTTAGGCTTTCGTCTGACAAACATAATGACTTAGACAGCGGTTAGATGGCCATCTAGTCCATGAAATGGAGAGTAATGCAGTGTAAATATTTTCCTTAGTAACCAAAGTGCGTTACTTTTTGGTTTTGACTATCAGTATGATTTTTATTTTTCGGCCTGGATTAACTCATTGCTTTTGGTTGCATCTGCATGTTGATCGAAGAGTGGTAACAAAACATCTATAGAGATGGGAGTTCTGAGGTGGTATAACACCTTGGGAGAGTTCAAAAGGCTTGAATCTGTTTTTTCTTTTTTTAATAAAAGTATTTAAAATGTGTAAAAATGCATAAAGGCTAGCGCACCTGAGCTCCTGTTGGGTGGCGGTGGTGTCTAGCGTGTCCTCCAGCTCGGACTTGAGGGCCTCCAGCTCCTCTCCCAGGTCGCGCTTCATCTTCTCAGCTTTGTTGCGGGCAGAGCGCTCTGATTCCAGATCCTCCTGCAGGTCTGAGATGTGCCCCTCCAGTTCACGGATCTTCTTCAGGGCGTTGTTCTTCTGAGCTGTCTCATCTTCCAGCCTAGCATACAGAACAAACAGGACTTGTAACTGATGTAACTGAAATAAACAAGACCATTTAGGCCCATTACAGCCAATTATGTCTTTGAATGGTGAACCCTTTGAAGCAAAATGTTAAAACTTCTGTAGAGTTTAACCTGGACAAAGCATTCTGGAGCTCTTCTTCCTTCTTTGCAAGCTGTGCTTTCAGATCGGCGATTTGTTGCAGCAGGTCAGCTATCTGATCCTGCAGGTCATTTGACTCAGCTTCCAGCTTCCTCTTGGCTTTGTCCAGCTCCTGCCTGCTCTTCTCCTCCTTCTTTAGTCGGACTAGAGATCAAGAACACGTTCCCATGTTACACATCCAGTCATATGCTGTTCCTTCTCAGATTGTGTCATGTTACTATGGCTTTTCACAGCTCTATGACTTACGAAACCTTTTATCTGCTTTCTTGCTTTCCATGCTTCATTCATTTTCTATTTGTGTGAAAGCTGCCACAACTCTTATTTCGATGTTTTAATGACGATATGCGTACTTACCCTCAATTTCAGAGATCATAGATTCGTGCTTGTTCTTCAGTTTGGTGAGGTTCTTGGACTTCTCCTCTTCCTCTGCCAAGTTGGAGCTCATGTCCGCTACCCTCTCCTCCAGCATCTTCCTTTCCTATGAAACAGAAACATCCAAAGGTTACATTTATGCTGTGTTTTTCATCACTGAGTGTAGTGGCTATTTGCACAGTTCATTAATATTGCTACATGGCATAGTAGTTACCTTCTGTAGCTTCACGTTCTGGTCATCCATAACAAGGAGGTCATCCTCCAGTTTCTTGACCTTGCCCTCACAGGTGACTTTCTCCAGTTGCAGCTTCTGGCGAGCATCCTCCTCTTCCTCAAGGTGCTCTTCCAGATCCTGGGAAAGAGAGAGAGAGAGAGAGAGAGAGAACATCAGGAACATCAGAACCTTAAGGAAATACAAAGATGTGGAATGGCCTAGTCCTGAATATTTGAGTGTCCTTCTACTTCTTTTGCTTTTGAGGTCATCACTGATACAGTACATAGGTTTGTTACGGAACAGCCTACTCAACACACATTGTATTAACGTGTATAAATCATGTGGTATGGTGAATGTGTATAAATCATGTGGAATGGTGAATGTGTATAAATCATGTGGTATGGTGAATGTGTATAAATCATGTGGTATGGTGAATGTGTATAAATCATGTGGTATGGTGAATGTGTATAAATCATGTGGAATGGTGAATGTGTATAAATCATGTGGTATGGTGAATGTGTATAAATCATGTGGTATGGTGAATGGTTAGCAGCTGGACCTGCATCTGCTGCTGCATCTTCTTCTTCTCCTCCTGCAGGAGGATGGAGCGGTCCTCCTCCTCCTCCAGACGGGACTCCATCTCATGCAGGATCTCCTCCAGCTCCTGCTTCTTGCTGGCCAGACGCACCCTCATCTCCTCGGCCTCTGCGTACAGCTCGGTCTCAGCCTGCAGCTGCTCCTGGAGCTGGGTCTTCTCCTCCGCCAGCTGGAGAAGGAGACAACAGCAGGGTGTTTACAGATGGGGCACAACAGCAGGGTGTTTACAGATGGGGCACAACAGCAGGGTAAAACTACACTGCAGCCCTGGGTGTACCCAGCAGGTGAGCTCGGTTACTGGAAAACGTCTACTTGCCAAACCACTAAAATGAATGGATTCATGTTTTCTGCAAAATGGGCACAGTTAATATGCAAGAGGAAGCTTTGAAATATGATGTTAGTGGACAAGAACTGCCAACCTGTGGCCAATAAACACAGTGGCACACGCTGAGGTGGCAGGTGAGTGCGTGTACCTGAGTGTGCTTTAAGGTGATGTCCTTGAGCTCGACCTCGAACCTCTGTGCTGACTCCTGCACTCTCTTCAGCTCGTCCTCCTTCATGGTCATCTCTTCCTCCTGCCTGGTCACCTGGAGCAGAGGCTTGACCTGAAGACACAGACAGGGGACTAGTTAACACAACTGAACTGGCCCACTCATTACAGTGATTACAATAATGGCTGCCTCCAAACATACAAGGAGGGGATGTTCACATAATGGAATTTCTGATACTGAATTAATCATGTGAAGATTCTAAATCAAGCACCATTTCATGGGAGGTTTTCATTTTTGGAAAACTAACCTGGATCTCATTCACTCACCTTGGTGAAGAGTCTCCACCACTGCCAATTCCTGAGTTTGAGGTAGGCGGCACAGTTCCTCTGGATGACTTTCATGGCCGTCAGCTGCTGTTGCAACTTGGCGAATGCCCTGTAGTACAATTGACAATTTCAGTCTTGCTTTAGGCAATGGTAGATGTTGAGCACACCACCAGCAACAATATATGGATTCAATTCTTTATTACAAGATGAATCTGTGATAAATATTCCTACTTTCTGGCCAGGAATCCTCTGGCCTGGGCTTGGAAGGCAATGATGATGACTGTGATCTTCATGTCTCTCTCCTCCTCCAGCTGAGCCAGGACTCCTGTCCTGAAGAAGATCTTACTCTGACCAATCCGGAACAGATTTGCGTCCAGATCCAGGTGCTTCATCTGTTTGGGGACAGAAATGGGTCAGCCGATGTTCACAGCAGAGAGCACAGAACCTGCGACTAGAACTTTTCTGTATCTTTGGAATCTGTGTAAAATATAGTTAGATAGTGGGTGGATCATGATAATGACCGTATGAGGATTGGCTTGTTTTGTAGACTCACCATGACGCAGCAAGCTTGTTTGCCATCCATAAAGCCTTTAGGGATATGACCTGCAGCTAAGATTTCATATCTATGGGAAGCAGCATCAAGAATAGAATCAATATCACAACAAATAAAAAATAAAGGATTAAAATATTCCTCCTCAAACTAATCGTCCTAAAATTAGAACATTGGCATTTTACCGCTGCCGGAACTCCTGGAAGACAATTCTGTTGGGGAATCCTTGGCGACAAATACGGATACCCTCCAGCACACCATTGCACCTCAGCTGCTCAAGCACCAGATTAGCATCCAGCTTCCCAGCCTGTGGGAATGAGGGAACTAGAATCAGTCATGGAGGACATTTAAAGAAATACACAATGATGCAATGACATCATGTTAGTGTAGGAATGATAAAGGTTTTGTTTATCAGAGGTTTGTCCATAAATAAGCGAAAATTAGAGTGGACGTCTTTAAAAATGGCACAAGAGCAAAACTTCACCCTCTTCTCGTGGTTGGGGATGATACAGCGGACAAAGTTTGGCTGGGTGTTGTGAAGAGTGGTCATCAGTTTGGTCAGCGACTCCTTATAGAGCTGGCCCACTGTGCGGAACATTCCCTTCTTGGTCTTGGAGGAACTGGGTCCGCTGTCCGACATCTTGGCTAAGGTGTCCAGACCCACAACGCGGTCAGCTGTGAGAGCACATATTGTATTTGATTAGCGGATATTCCAATAAACTTCTTTGGAGGTCTTCACCAAAATTCTGACTTAAAAAACTAATTAAAATAGATTCAGGAACGACATGTTTTTGAGCTGAGCCATAATTGATTTCTGTCATTATAATTAAAGGTCAAGCTTCTCACCATCTCTCCACAATTCAGCCATGAATGCATTTGAAGAGTTACTGAGTAATGTAGTCACGTTGTCATTCAGAGGGTCCATGTTCTTCGTCAGCCACGCAAAGGCATTGTAGTCCACCTAAACAGTGATAATGTGGAAGATCCATATCATTCCAGGGTATTCATTAGCATCTGTGGACAGTTAATGAGGCAAGGACAGGTGGCAGAGAGTGCACAGTACCTTTCCAGCATAGTGAAGCACAGAAAACAATGTCTTGTCTTTCAGCTTTTTGGGGATGGAGAACTTAATGTGGCTGCTATGTGTGTTACAAAGCTTTTCAACAAAGGAGACGTCCGTGGCTTTGGGGAACCAGCACTCCTCATCCAGCAGGGCCAGGATGCCAGGAGGGTTGTTCTGTTGAGGGCATTTAGCACAGACAAAAGTTCAGAATTACCAAGCAAACATCATATTTCTATTTAGTCATAGAAACATCTAATGCCATCTGTATTATTCACTTAAAAAACAAGCTTTAGGACACTAACTGGTCTTTCAATTAGTTCAATGCAAGGCTGCAGGTCCAGGCCGAAGTCGATGAAGTTCCACTCGATGCCCTCCCTCTGGTACTCCTCCTGCTCCAGGATGAACATGGTGTGGTTGAAGAGCTGCTGCAGCCTTTCGTTGGTGTAGTTAATACAGAGCTGCTCAAAGGAGTTATCCTGTGAAGAGATGGCTTTCATTAGCTTGTGAACATGGTCTGTAATTGTATAAAATTCTATTCAATGTGTACAAACTTCTAACCGTGTGAGAAATTCACAAACCTCAAAGATTTCAAACCCGGCAATGTCCAAGATTCCCAGGAAAGAAGCACCCTGGCGTTTCGTTTTGTCCAGAGCCTTGTTTACGCGGCTGAGAATCCAGCGGAACAGACGCTCGAACATGGCCTTGGCCAGGGCCTCCACCGCAAAGTCAGCCTGCTCTTTGGTCTGGGCTTTCTGCACCACCTCTCGCCCCACCTTGATGCGAGGTGTCAGCATAGCCTTTGTGAAGTCAATGACATTGACGCCCTGAAGATGGCACACTTTCTGGGCAGCTGAGGACAAACAAAGGAGTACAACAGTGACCTATGGACCTAGGTTTGTCATTAGACAAACGTGCATTTAGGTTTCCCTAAAACATTGTATGTATGTGAGTGCAGTTTTCCTGTTAGTCACCTGTGTTGTCTGGCATGGTAGCCTGTTCTTGGTTCCTCTCCTTCTTGAACTCAATGTTCCCCAGCTGCAGCACAGTGGACACCACTTTGAGGACATCTGAGGGGCAGATCATAGAGGTGAAAGGTGAGGAGCTTGAGGACAGGACGGAACACCACACCGGACAGCTCAATGTAATGTTGACACTACTGTCTTCCAATGGCTACTTTCTCTTGAAGAGCATTACCTATCCTCTCCTCTTCTGTGAAGCCCATGATGTCCATGGCCTCCATGGTCTCGTCGTACATGTCATCATCCTGGGCACTTGGCACCTGGACATGACCCTCCAACAGGAAGTGGTATTTGTTCCACGGCTCCAGCAACAGGTCCTCTGGAAAACACATCAACATGGATCCAGAACCATAAGCTACCTGAGGTTTCATACAATGGTCTGCAGACCTGGGACATCATCAAGTCACTTCAGCTGGGTTATTTCATCAGTAAGAACTACATGGCATGTTGTCAATACTATCATGCTGGCTAATTGTAATCCATAATCCACACATTCCATGGTAGGAATGTTAACATAATCAACGCCCAATACCTCGTAACTTGTCCTTGGCTCCAGCCACCATGTAGTAGAAGATGTGGAAGGCTCTCTCCGTTTTGGCCTGTCTGATACAGCGGGACTTCTCCAGCAGGTCTGAAGAAGTTTGCCTGTCAAGGATATTCCTGAAACTCTTAGGAACTGCAATTATGAACTTGTCTTAAAGTTAATGGTGAGTGTTTGAGGTGAAACCCAAAGCATGTCACAGCTATCTTTTATTTAACACTAAGGTGTAAAGGCTGGTTTTGGCTTAAAGGTAAGAATCTTGGGTTCAACATTAATCTTGTATTGGAGTGATACACGTCAGAGTAACCACTCCCTTTAGCTTCCCCTCACTCCTCACGTCTTCTATTAATGTGCCAACAGCCTTTTAGTGTTTGCTTCATCTCAGGTGTAACCCCTTGTGATTTGTCATAGGACAGTGAGAACAATGGAGCAGTGAGGTTTTCAGCTCTGGGTTTTGAGTCTCAGTTCCACAGCCGCTTTCACACACTTAGGATACAGGTTTCAATGTTGGCTCCAACAATGTAGCCTGTCACGTCAAAGTTGATGCGGATAAATTTTCCCTGTAAAGAGACAGTAAGAGGCCGTGAGTAACATGTAGTATGCAATGTGCAGTATATACAGCATATCAGGCTATGTGTATACTTTACTGATAGTAGTTATGTTCAACTGTTTTTGGGATCATAACTCACAAATCTGGAGGAGTTGTCATTTTTGATGGTCTTGGCGTTACCAAAGGCCTCCAGGATGGGGTTGGCCTGCAGCAGCTGCTTCTCCAGCTCTCCCTACAGTATCAACATCACACGGTTCAGTTGGACTTGAGAAACATGGGCATGATGGGGTGGTCAGAAAGAGAGAGAGAGAGAGAAATCATGCAGATACAGCGTAAGTGTTCTACCAGTCACATGCTTCTCAAACAATCTGCCCCCAACCAATGACCCAAGGGCCAGATGAGAAAAAAAAACAAAAACCCAAACCCACACTAGTCCCTCCCGCTACAGAGCCGCTCTGTCCGGAGGCTCAAGGCAGACAAAGTTCAACCCTCTCATTGTACTCCAGTGTGCACCTTGCCAGCTGACGTGCTCACAACTACTTAGTGTCAACTCCGGAGCTCATGAGCATGATTGTGGAAATGAGGACAGCACACTGCCAAGGTCCAGCAGCACGTCTACACTGGCCTCTGGTCTCGGACAGGTCGAACAGGATAAACTGAAGGTCAGTAATATAGTAGGACACAGTGCCCATTTCGGTGGGTCCAATGTGTCTGATCAAAGATGGACTGCTGGCTTGTTCACGTGTCAGAAGATTAAACTTATAATTCAGTTTTTCTACAAAAGTACTTTTCATACTAGTCACCAACAACACAGCATAAGACAAGCAGACCGTTTGAGACGGAGATGGGGCAGACAGAGCAGTGACAGTAATTTAGGATTATATGGGCAGAATGCAATATTTTCTAGCTAATGGGGGCTTTGAGCATTGTTTCAATTCAACCAGTCTGGTGACTGTCAAAGTTCTTGTCTGTATAACTTCACCAAACTACACAATCCTTTTAGAGCATTGTTGGACCATATTTCAAATTCTTTTTGACTAAAGAAGTAGTCCAGATGATGGAGAACCTGTGAATCTTCAATCCAAACAGAACAGACAGATCTAAACTACACAGTATTTCTGCCAAAGCCGTATTAGAGTGTTTTTCTTGAGTCAGAACGTTGAAGGATTAAAAGTTAACAAACAGCTGACTGCTCAGTGTTTTTGCAGGCCTATAGGGTGAGCCAAACACTGTCTAAATGATGTGCAATTAAAACGTTGTATGACTAGACTATATGATAACACAAAGTCTGCATAAACAAGACAACCTGTCAAAACTGCATTTCTTTTATGTTTAAGGGAGAAGAGGAAAAGATATATACCAGAACCTTCTCATCACAGGAAGGGACAGTCCTGCTGCCTCACACACTGGTAGGAAAGAGAGAGAAGAGAAGAGAAGAGAAGAGAAGAGAAGAGAAGAGAAGAGAAGAGGGAAGCACAGAGAGACAGTATGGAAACAAAGGAAGACAGAAAAGGTCTTGGAAAGGACTGTTGAAACGATGGAGGACAAAAGGAGATTAGAGAGGATAAGATTTGCTTGGCTAGAGTAGGGATCGGAGGGCAGGCTCTGCCAGAGTGTCTAAGAAATACACGGCAGCCATTTTATCAAACTCCTGCAGGAAATGTAGAGGCACTTGATCATAATACAGGTGCGTTGATAACACCACAGGGTGGACCGTACCACTGAACTCACCAGGGGGGAACAAGGAACACTAAACACAAAGCTGTTTCCTACTGTGACATGACAGGTTTCAGAAGAGCACCCTGGACATCCTTGTCATGGTTTAAAACATTATTACAGAAGGTGCTTAAAAATCCACACTGTGCATCAAGGTGTACCAGTACTAAAAACTACAGGTATTCAACAGATCAACCTGTAACACCATCTGTGAAGCCCAAGGGTATTTAAATACTGATAATGTTTTCTAACACCTTCACTATGCATTGGCACATGTCTATGTGGTGTATTTGAGTGACTTCCGAAAGTCTGTATACGTTCCACTGATGATGAAAGCCTTGAAATGATCAAATATAGTTTTCAGGGTGTGTACATTTGATAGTATTGACTGCACTGAAATACTGACACAATATTGGATATGGGTGTTTTTTAGTGGACTATTTCACATATGTATTTGGTCAAGTATTGATGAACAGCATTGATTAGCTCACCTGTCAGTCACAGCTTTAGGCTTTACTGCCCAGATGTGTTGTACATCTATGTTTTTCCTACTGATGGCAGTTCAATGTACTTCTATCTGATAGGCTAGGCTACTGTCCATGGTTCAGTTGTGAGAGAAGCAGGATATATTTGCTAAATGCTGCATAGTTATGTGCAGTGAACTTTACTGAATTGATACTATTGACTTAATTGCCTGAAATCACCTTAAATATAAAGGTGTCAATAATTAGTTTCAATTTAAATTGACTTGAGTAAATAATGAAATCAGGTAAGTTGTTTTCTCAAATATTTTGAGTTAGCCTGATGGTTTGTGTTTACGGTTTATGGCAACATGGAATGCATGGTGAACGTATTACAAGGCATTACAGCAGACAGCACAGGTGTTGGGCTTGACAGAGGGCGTTACTGCTTGAGCTCTGGATGATGGGTATAGGTGGATGAAGGAAGGCATGAGGTCTGTGGAAGGACATCAGGAAAGGAGGACGGCATGCTCACACTGTGCTCAGGGACGGACCGGTGACTTTACCATTTCAATGCCAGGTGTTCACTCTGGCAGTGAAAGAGTTAAAGAGATCTCAGGTGGGGGGGGGGGGGGGAGAACTTTCATGGCGCCCCCATGGATACCCATAGGGCAGTGGGTAAACACTGTATACCGGGTTTAGATACTGTTCATGACGTCTCAGTCACAGATCAACTGCATGGTATTTAAGCTAGCTCTGAGTGAGTCCTATTGGGGGTTGTGAATTAAGGCCCCTCTTTACTAGACCACAGTTCAGTCTTTATTCTCTCCTTAGTTCAATGGCAGTGACCAACTCCAGCATGCAGTAGTTCTTGACCCAAAAGTTGCACACACACACACGCAAAGAAACTCCAAGCAATCCCCTATACTCACAAAAGACAAACCCGATCCTGAGTCTGTTTTCTATTTGGAGGGAAATTGTGATACAATGTTATCACAGTCAGGGTCCTGCAAGCTAGTCGATGCTACTGTCAGGATATGGACACAAACTGGGAATGATATGTTGAAAGGCAAAGGTTTAAAGCTTAAACATTTATAGCATAGAGTTACCCAGTTCTGCCGCACCACAAATCCTATATAATCCTATTACGGCTGACACTTAGTTCAGGTCAGTTACACACTGAAAGCTACAGTACTTTTGCTGTCCTATAGACTTGCATGGTTCTAATCCCTGGTTTGAGATAGAGCTTCTAATTCATGCATCTTGTAACTCATACAATACTAAATGTCCTAAAAATGCTATTGCATGTGTAACTACAATATGTATACATGTCTTAAAAGTACCATATGTTACTGAGGGTGAGATAGGGTGAGATTAACCTTGTTTGACAGTTATCGTGAAAGCATCTTGTGTTGGACACAGTTGTGCGGATACTTACAGCACTTGTGTCCTTTTTGCCTTTGTGGGAGGAGGCCACAACTGCCAAATACTGGATGACCTTTTTGGTATTCTCAGTCTTTCCTGCCCCAGACTCCCCTCTGCAAAACAAGCATCATGACATGGTTGGAAAACACCGCTGACAAGAGGTTATCAACACATCCAGCACTGTTCATCTAGCTTTCCCCAGGTCTGTTTGCAAGGGATCTATGTGATGGATTGAGTTATTTATAGAGACGGCGTATACAGTGTGCAGTGTACAATTCTGAAGATATGCTACAA
The DNA here is from genome assembly GCF_963854185.1 of Sardina pilchardus. Taxonomy (NCBI): domain Eukaryota; kingdom Metazoa; phylum Chordata; class Actinopteri; order Clupeiformes; family Clupeidae; genus Sardina; species Sardina pilchardus. The sequence continues at coordinate 49,957,372 of NC_084994.1, forward strand.
ACATCCTATGCGTTGTTGTGATTAAATATTACACTTCAAAGTAGCTTCCCTGTCGACATTAACAAGTCAGAAGGACAGATAGAGATCCATGTCAACACACTATCATGGAGGTCCTATGGGTGGCACCTGATGACAATCACTCACAAATGATATCTGGATTTAAAAACACAAATAGAGCTGAACAAATGACGGATGAAAGTGAGCGTGTAAAAAAGTTTTCCAACATGCTGTGGAACCAGAGTTATTCCTCATCATTACCAGAGCAAACTGTGAGTGTAAAATCTGCTGTGTTGTATTATTAGACTTTGATCTGCGATATGGGAGAGACGAGAGATCCCAGCCTCCAGCTGCCTCCAACATCTCCTTATAAGGCAAAATGTGTGTGGGATTCACAGGGCGTTGCGAGGGGGGCTTGTTTGGCAGTCGGTGGACATCATCATTCTCTTCTATTCGGGCCTGTGATCACCACCTTTTTACCTTATGTGTTCTTCACGCTTTATTATAGCAATCCAAAAAAATGTTTCCTGTGTTAAAAAAACACTGCGTTGAGTTGCCAGCTTTTTCAGCGTCAGAGGCCAGCGTTCACTTGTCTCTCGGTATCATGTACTATAATGTAGAGGGGAAACGGCCCTGTTTGGAGTTCTCGTGTGTACACATGTCGTGTCATTGTAAAGCAGGGCCTTTGCTCTGTGCCAGAATTCTGTCAACAGCAGTCCAATCAGCGATACTACTGAGGGCCAAACTGTTTACGATTGAGTGGAATTTACTGGATGGCATCAGAGGTATACCCTGGCCTGCAGCAGCTAACATTAGCTATTCATGTAACCAAATGACATCATGTACAAATCACCCTCCTAACATGCCATGAAAGGAGATGAAAGCCATGAGGACTGACCAAAGCACTCGCTACGATTTTGGGTCAAAACAAATGAGGACTGTGACCTGCCCTCGTCACAGGCTCTGCCTCTCCTCGTGAGGGTCACCACTCGAATTAGGGAGGGAGACACTCATCCCCACGTCACCCTTTGGCCAAACTGACTACCTCAAGCCTACTGGCCTGCCATTAAGCACACAGCAGCAATGTGTTTTTCTCTGTTCTTAACATCCTTGTTTTCTTCTGATCTCCCTGTAATTCACTTAAATGTCACTGAGTTATTGTGGCGCCATTCTATGTCACACTATGGCAATGTGAAAAATTGTGCGTTGCTACGGTTCAGAGACTTAATAACTGACGGAACCGTACAAAACACTCCAAATGATGGTATGTATGTTGCGATAACTCCTTTGCTTCTGCCTGAGCCAATGGCCAGGATATGACACGCTGCATTAAACTGTTTATGTTCTCTGATGACAAATAACACACGTATAGGAAGTAGTGTGAAGCATGAAACTATCAACATTTTATTTCTTGAGTTCTGGCCCAAACTTGATACTTGGCCCGATTAACTGCCATAAACCATCTCGAGGAATTTCTGCCTTGTTCCGTTAATGTTTACTTAAGCATTACATAAGCACTGCCACAGGACAGCATAGGTGCAGTGTTACCCTCTGGGGGGACCCCTAGTTGTTTGCAGTGACACAGTGACGCAAGTGATGCACGATCACCGTCTGTTCTCGTGTTTTTATAGGTGCTCAATGATTTCATCCTCTACTTGTAGCTCTACGAGAACATGGCCGAGAGGAGGTGCCCTAATGCGACCGTTTACTTTTCCAAGATGTCAAATAAATGAAGAGGCACAAACTGTCTCTATCACCGGGGTATGATTGCTCCACCAAACAAACAGGAAGAATTATAGCAATCTCTCTAAACAAGTCCATAGGAAATGCCTGGGACCGTTCCGGAAGCGCTCAGATGTGATCAGAGAACTCCGGCGAATCCAGACATCAGCCTGCTCAAAACAATCATGTGCGGCTGTCATTTCCTCTGCTGCCCTCTAAAAGCTGCACAGGAAATGTGCTTTAAATGTGCCCATACTGTTCCAGAGTGCATTTTAAAACAGTGTGGTGATGGCTTGGTGGGTGACAGATCAGTGATGACATGTCATGAAAGTGACTTTGACAAACTTGCTGTAACAAGTGTTTCAGGGCCAGTGACACACACAGCCCACAGTTCAGTGGAGTTTTATGGAGCACGTTCAACATGGCTGCTTAACCTAGCAGAGGGAGGGAGGGAGGATTCCCCAGAAACTGACAGTATTCACCAAGATTGCTTCAGACAAACAAACAGGCAGGAACGAGCCCAAACACAAACTAATCTGGCTTTAGCATCGGTCCAGAGGGCACACTTCCTGTGAGTAGGCCGTTCTAAAGAGGGCTGACCCCGAGGGCTCTGCTCCAGCGTTCCCACTGAAGCCAGCAACTCAAATACCAGCTGCAGTCTCGCTGGCCAATCGCAGGCCGTCCTCCTACAGTGGCGTTAATGCCGTTTCCCATGTTCACTTTACTGTACTCCTGAGTGCTGTTTACTGTATGCATCTCGCTGGTGTTTACCACTGTTTCCTCCTCTCAAAAATAACAACACATCGACTGGCAAAGATACAGAGTACATGTGCAGTTCATCACAAATGTTGGATATAACACAGACAGAATAGTGATGCTGTTGTTGTTTCCCCTTTCAATTATGAATGCATTTGTAGTGTAACTTACGTGCAGAGAATAGACTGGTCCTCACGATCTGTGTGGAAATGATAAAGAAGCAGACATTAGAGGCCATTAGTGTCACAGTGTTTCCCAAACAAAACCACATGCACTACAGTATTACTCTCTAGGGGTTGAGAGAGGCGAAGTGAGTAGAAATGATGTTCACAAAACCGCAACAACCTCTGCAATGAGATAAGTGCCTCAAAACATGTGGCAATCCCTCAGAGAGGCACGCGGCTCCATTTAAGGGTATTTGTTTGAAACAGTATCCTCAGTGGGAGACGCCAACGGGAGATCTGTAGGTGTTCAAACTTGAGGAAAGCCATTTGGCCACCATTAGATCAATTATCAGGAGGGATTTGGGATTTTTTTGCCTCAATCTAAACATAACCCCTTCCTAAATCCCCCGGAATTTCCATTCATCTGATGTACAATAAGACTCTCGCACATGTGGCGACGGCTCTGTTTTTAGACCGAAGCCGAAGCTGAACGAGGCCGATTTGCCAGTTAAAGTGCAGTACCTATTCAAGCGGCGCTCTCGTGAACCAGCCTCTCAGTAAACACACTGGGGAGCTGCTGCTCGTTTTGGCCTCTGGCTCACTCTGGGCTTGGGTCCACACACAACATGCTGCTTGTTCCTTTACTTCTTCCTAATTAAGGCACAAGCTTGGGCAACCAGGACTCTGACCATATTCATAACAGAACCAAACACAGAGATGGGGGACAGCCCTCCAGACAGAAGCAGAGGGAAGAGGGCTGAAATTAGGCTCTACCACCAAGCAGGCTGTCTGTAAAGTTTCTCCATGATCATTCTAAAGGCTGGTGATAAAGTCATGCGGTAAAACTAGTGGCAAAAAAACCCCGAATGCAACATCTGTTGTTGGCAGATGTCACATGAAATATCCATAGAAAAATATACAAAAACATTTCAATTCCAGTCTGCTGTTCAACCTGCGAAGGAGATGGTGTAATGACGACTATGCCCAAGAGGAGAGGGTGGGGATAAAGACAACCCTCCCTGCACTCATATCCTCCCATATGACCTCTCCTCATCTCAAATTATGACATGGGCAACACTCAGTCGAGCATGAGGATCTCACTGGACTTCAAAGCATAATCGTCTCTAAGCCCTGGTGAAGGAATGTAGCTCTTCCCAGAGGGAGGGCTGCGTCTCGCTCTGCCACCATGGGTGCTCATCTGAGAGAATCTGACGGACTGACGGGTGCTGTCTCTGGCCGCAGTGTTATCGTCCAGCACAGAGTTAAAGATCCCTCTCAACAGCAACACTTCAGCTAGCTCTTCAAAAGATGTGTCAGCTTTACTGTTTCCTGTGACTGTGGTGTGTTAAACCAAACCACTGTGCTGAAGATACCGTATGTTAATGACTAGATCCTCTTTACCAAGAACTCATTGTGACTGTTCTTGTATGATAATATCACTACAATTATCAGTTAATGAAATAACTATTCTAACACAAAAAGCATTTGAATGAAAGTTGCATTTTACACACTTGCATAAGTAAGTGCATGAGTAAGTTGTAATGACATCAGCATGCCTCTGCCTATTGTTTTGACATCCATGTAACTATAAACATGGTAGGGTGTCTTAATGCAACTTGAGGAACCTAAAACTGAATTGTCCTTGGAAATCCCCACATAATGGCACTTGCACCCCCCCCCCCCTTCTCTCTCCATCCATCTGGGGTTTTTTGGTATTTATTTATTTATTTATTTATTTATTTTTGTTTATTTTTATTTATTCTTGAAGTTGAACGGACACTTGAGCACAATGATTTTTTCAATGCTGATAAATGCTTATTTATGAGTAAATGACAAGAAACTTTGAACTTGAACTTGAGTCATTTTCTACAGCTGGCTCTGGCCAATACTGTCTGAAACCTTTCCCATATGAAGAAAAAAACACTCTTGACAGTGAAAAGTGTTTGTATAATAGAGGCTATACTCATTTCAATTACTTGTGCTGGCAGAAAAGTGGCTCTACAACTAAACAGTGGCCAACCACAACCCATCATAAGCAATGACACATTTAACTGAGCCAGGCAATCAAATCAGGCAACTGCCTTTCCAAATGTGATAGCTTCTTGTTAAAACCTCTGTTTCAGTGAGATTCTATTCTATCGTTTCTTTAATGATTCATGTGCTTGCTATGTAACCATCATCAGGTCCAAAAAGTTAGACTACTCTTAGTGTTGTTTAAGTCTCAAAGCCTTGTTAAGTACATGCCTTCTCATTCCCACACTCCCGCGTCTGTAGTTGTTGTGAAAAAGCCCAATCTGTGTTGGATCTAAGCCCTTCATGTAGCCATTATGAGCCATGATTTACAGTCATAGCCAAATCACTGGCAGTCCCGTGTAGATGGTTGCACGCTTACATGCTTGTGGCCCCTTTTTTCCATCTAGATTCCTCCAGGAGATCCGGAAACTTCTAACATCCCCCAGGGTCAAGTGGGCATGACTCCGAGAGGAACACTTTAAAGCCTGTGGGAACTTGTAGCCTCCCCCTTTGAGAACCCAGCCATGTTTTCAAAAGGCAAAACCGCAAGGCACTCAAATATCAGCTGCCCATCACATTGCACTTTTTAAAGCAGCGTATTAAAACAGGGAGAGAGAGCGAGACCGGTCTCTTGGAGCCGGTGGTGGTCGGAGCATAGTAGTTCTCCAGGAGATATTAAAAGGACCGTGAAACCTTCCATGAGCTCTTCTAAAGAGCATCTTTTTGAGGATCATAAAGTCGTCAGCGGTGGTCGTGTGGAATGGTGCACCAGCGCGTGCCACTTAACAGCCATGACAGGCCTCAGCCTCAAATGAGCTCCGAGGGTGACAAGAGGCTGCTCACAAGTTTAACAGCTGGGAGAGCGATAGATCTGACATCTAGCACTGACAGCCACCCCCGCCCCCTGTGCACATTCACACATATAAATGTAAACACACACAAACCACTCCCAACACTCAAACTCTCGGCACTGTCGTATGGGCCTTCAACAAGGCACAAATCACTTTTAAAGAGGTCTTCCTGCCCTAAACAAGCTCTCAAGAAGGCAGCACTTGCTGCATATTAGGCATATTTAACAGTTTGGGAATTCAGGGAGGACAAGTGGTGTAACAGCTGCAGCTCTTAATTCGGATAGATGACGTGGACAAATTAAGATCAGCCTTTGTGAAAAAGACTGTGATTCCTAATAGGGAAAGGGAAAGGGTGTGGGCTGGGTAAACACTGACTGATCTGCCGGCGATTTGGATTTCGCCCAGCAGCTCAGGCTGGAAACCTGCACATCTATCTCCCCTGATTCCTGTCCACATCTTCTGGGTCCAATAACAAACTAGCTTATCCAAAAGGCGCACCCTGATCGATCATTGGTCTAATTGGTTGAAGGATTATCCAAAAGCGTACAGAGTCATTTGAACTATGCCCATTGATCACACCTCTTGTGCCTTAGAAATAAAAGCGCAAACTCCCCAGACTGATGTTCAATCTTGAGCTTAGTATGGTGACCGCCAGACTAGAAAGGGTTTTTATATTACAGTCGCATTCCTATTCAGAAGCCAAAGAGCCAGTAAGCGAGCGCATAGCTTACTCTGCATCATGTTCCTGTAGGCATTGTCGGTGATGGAGTAGATGTGGGGGGGGACCTCGTGGCGTTTCTTTCCTTTGTACATCTCAATGATTTTGTCTGAGTAGATGGGCAGCATTTTGTAGGGGTTCACCACCACACAGAACAGGCCAGAGTAGGTCTGGAGACACAGAGACACACGTCAGTCACAGTCACATCACCCTGCCCTGGGCACACAGCTCATGGACTTCAGCTACTCAGCATTGCGTTTTACTGGGTCATAACAATACACACAATTCCACATCAATCTCCATGTATCTACCACATACATCTCCACATCTCTCCTACCCCAACAAGTGATCTCATTGAACAGGACTGTGTGTGGGTAATTGATGAACATCACTAGGGGTATTATCATTGAACAGGACTGTGTGTGGGTAACTAATGAACATCACTAGGGGTATTATCATTGAATAGGACTGTGTGTGGGTAACTGATGAACATTACTAGGGGTATTACCATTGGATAGGACTGTGTGTGGTTAACTGATGAACATTACTAGGGGTATTACCATTGGATAGGACTGTGTGTGGTTAACTGATGAACATTACTAGGGGTATTACCATTGGATAGGACTGTGTGTGGTTAACTGATGAACATTACTAGGGGTATTACCATTGAACAGGACTGTGTGTGGGTAACTGATGAACATCACTAGGGGTATTACCATTGGATAGGACTGTGTGTGGGTAACTGATGAACATCACTAGGGGTATTACCATTGGATAGGACTGTGTGTGGGTAACTGATGAACATCACTAGGGGTATTACCATTGGATAGGACTGTGTGTGGGTAACTGATGAACATCACTAGGGGTATTATCATTGAATAGGACTGTGTGTGGGTAACTGATGAACATCACTAGGGGTATTACCATTGGATAGGACTGTGTGTGGGTAACTGATGAACATCACTAGGGGTATTATCATTTCTCTAGTTGCTGTTCTCCCCTGTGATGAGGGACTGTGTCTACTGAGCACACACTCACGTAGATGAGGCCGGAGAAGTAGCGCTCCCTCAGGTTGTGCAGCACGGAGGCCTCGTTCAGGTGAGTGAGCTCCGCCATGTCCTCCACCTTGCTGAACTTGGGCGGGTTCATCCTCTGGATGTCGTCCTTGTTGACGGTCAGCTTCTTGGCGTTGTCGGCCAGCTCCACGAGCACGTCGTCGCCATGCTCCTCCTTGATGCTGGCCGCCTCGAAGCCGTTCTTCTCGGAGGGCACCCACACCAGCTTCCTGGCCGCCCAATCGGCCTGGGCCACGGGACTGTTGATGAAGTCTTTGTCCAGGAAGAGGAACTTTTCGTCCTCCGTCATTTGCTTCTTAGCCATGATGGACGTTGGATGGGGAGGACTGTCAAAAGCAACAGATCATTTTAATTCAATTAAGAGTTCATGTCAGTAAGTGATGTAACTACTCAATCGCTAAATCATTCGGATGAGGCTGTGAGTCTAGCTGTTGTTGCACACAGGGAAGATTCCTTCCCCACTAAACCATACAGGACCGAGGTACTCTTTGCATGTCTCTGAAACATAAAGTGACGAAATCATAACAACGCACAGAGCACAATAACTCATCATCTCCACACTGTTACCCTATATGGTTGATGTGCTGCTATTAAAATAACCTGAATAAATGATTTAGCTACGTCAGGGTAATATACATTACTGATGTATTTCCACACTAGACATGTTATGCTGACAAATTCACTGCAAGCGTCTATGACCCTGATGATGTAAGCAGTCATTATTTTCCACTGGATAAACGGGACAAGATAACATTAAGTTCCCATTCTGAAGTCCCAACATGCTACCAGCACTTTACACTATGTTCCATTTTAGTGGATGTAGCAGCTCAATGCCTAACTAAATGAAGCCATTACTCTTTACCAAGGACACCACTATGCTACCCAATGCACAGTTTCTTTCCGTCTGTGTTTCACACATGCATGCACACATACACACTTGCACACACCTTCCCGAAAATCCCAGGGATCATAATCCCTCTGCAGCAGGGAATTTGTGAAGGGAATTCTCCAGTAAAGATGAAATGATGTCACGACAACATATGTGTGCATTTACATTCACAGTTTAGTGAACGCATAAGCACAGAGTACATAATGGCATGATAATTGCTATGGCAACAAAGTGTTTTTTTCTTCAACTCTGGGTCTTCTGCTTTTCCTTTGCAGCACAGCACTGGTCCCATGCAGCATTGACCATATAAGGGCACCTTCCCTGCAGTGGACTTGTTTCTACAGACCTAAACAGCAAGGCCAGTGGGCTCCCAAACAAAGGCCTTATAGGGAATAGTATGTCTGCAGCTACACTCGCAGTTTACTCCAAAACGATAACATAGAGTGAGGATATGGGTGGGGGGGTTTGTTAGAGGGGTCCCCTACCCCTCTATCCTCTGGTGCTAGTATTTAGTATTAGTATTTCAACCATCCAATCCGTTCAGATGCCTGACGTGAAGGATGAGACGAGTTATATTTTAACACATCATGACCTCAAGACAGCCTGTGACAGGGCTGTGTCTGTATTTTCATACTGACTGGAACAAAACTCAGACATTGCTTGCATTGCATTTCACTGCCTAAAGTAGAAGAGCATGCCAGCAATGTTATAAAATTATATCTGTAAAATATAAGTAGTGATAGTCTAAAGTATTTTAAATTAAAAAAAAATGCTCCATTCAGTACTTGTTAGTCAATGACAGCACTGATCAGCTAGTGTGAATGACTTACATAGACAATACTCTCAGCTGGACGTGCCAACCCAGTGGACGAGGGTTTAAATAAACGTCTATTTCTCATGGGAAGCTTCTGATCCTTTCTAGCAAAGCACAACTCCACATTCTGGGCCTGGCTCCCTCCGGGCCAGTTTGTGTGAGTAAATATTAGGCTTCACTTTGGAAAAATATATAAAGGAGGAGAGAAACTGCTGTCTGTTGTGGGCAGAAAAATAAAGAAGGGAGGAGTATACACCAGTGTGCCTCCACAGACTGTGTGTGCAGCCTTAAGTGGACATAACACCAGAACGTTTGCACAACGTAGAAACAACGGATGTACAACCACATAAAGTGCAACTGATGGGCAGAGACCAGCGGGCACTTTTTGGCAAAAACACAATTCATGACAGCTGTGATAAAGGATCCTGTTAAACAATTTTCCAGCATTTCCAGAAGTGCATTTCCAGGTACAAGCTCAGATGCTCTCCCACTCTCTTTCTCTCTCTCTCTCTCTCTCTCTCTCTCTCATGCTCTCAGGCTTTTGAGATGTGTACTATAAGGGGCTTTGTTCTTTCTCGCTGCTCGCTGAAGACAGATGTTTCGTCTGGCTCTGACAGAGTGACAGTTTGTTGACAAGTGCAGGACTCTAGGGGACATGACTGTGAAGAATGCCAAGAGAGCCCCAAAAGTCAACACTTTTATCTGCATTGTCATTAGAGCCCCAAGAACGGACTCTTGCCTTGCTATGATGATATGCCTTGAGATCAGTGAAGGATTTGTTAGTGAGGAATTGATTTCATTATCAGATAACAGTCACATTCTGTGCATAATTGGACAAAGGAATAAACAAAATTAAAGTGAAGCTCTCAACTCAATGTCATTTGAGCACTAATCGCTTTGTTGCCAAACTGCTTGATTAAATTTGCCCTGGCTATTTTTCATAGGAAGAGTTGACAGAGACAGTCTTGTACAACTGTCTTCCTGGAGCAGAGTTTCAAAGTTGATGGTTCACATGGAGTTAAGTGGCAACAACTCATTAGAATGTGATTCCCAGGCTGGAGATGATGAGGACGGGAGACTTTAATTAAACACTGGAGTTTCCTGTGTCCTGTGCTTCTGCTCGTTGACCCAGGCGGGTGGATGTAAACAAACTCCAAGAGGATGCGATCCCCTGCCCATTGTATCTCGTCCCATTCTAAAATGAATCCAATTTTCATTCATTGCAAAATGCCTGAACCTTTCACTCAAGCTGAAAGTTGACACTAGCAGTTAGAAGCACTATTAAACAGCCACATTGCAGCTAATTTCAGGCTGATATGAGATTTTTCATTACAGAAATAAACTGTTGACTTGAGTGAATAAAGTGAACATGGGGTTATGGTCTGTAAAATGGGCCTGCTGCCCAGAGCATCATGTGACCTCCCAATTTGGACGAATGAAGCAGTGACCTCTGGGCCTGTGAAATCCACCACAAAACCCCCACTACCCTGACCACCCCCCACTTCCACCACAAAAACCCCACTACCACCCCCAAGCCTGCTGTTACAAAAACAAAAATCTCTCATGCGCTTTTAAGTGGTACTTAATTGCTGTAGTGCCAAGACGAGAAAGGCTGATGCTGCAGCTAATTACTTTACAGCTAGTGGCTGAGTAACATTAGGCTCAAGAACATAGAATGTTACGCACATATTTTTAGAATTTGTTTGTTCTCTGTGCGCATTTTCACCTGAATGGTGCAGTAATGGTGTGAGCCAGTCTGACTCCTGTTTTTTGGTTGATAGCATCGGGCCATGGGGCAGATGACTTCAGAATTGTGTTAAATCATTAGTGGAGACAAAGCACACAGCTTAGTGCTGCCTAAAGATAGGGGCTGCAAACTACTTAACAATCCACCAGCACATGATTACATGCCACCTTCAAACATATGACTGCTTTGATCAAGTCTGCTTCCTTAGGAGAAGAACATTTTGAATCGTATGTTTCTGTCAACTGTCACTAGGCTATACCACATAAAGAAGCATCTGCCTCCAGGAAATATCTCATGTCACCTTCATCATCCCATTCTAATCACTTGCACTGTCTGCATAGGCCTACATAAAGTTGTGTACACACGTACACTCAAATATCTGCTACAAAAGGTCATCTTACACACTAATGTCAGCAGCATACAGTGTGTTTTTGAAAGAAAAAAACCCCACTCATCATGATGTACAGTCAGGTATGTGAATGGGCTGTACCTGATTTGAGAGCTAAGCAGCAATCAACTTTCCCTTTCCCTTTCAGCAGATTGCTATTGTCTACAATCTCTATTGTCTGTTCAAATGGTTACCACAAAAGTTTGACTGAAAGCGCCAAACAAATTTGAATAACAGGAAGAAGTCTGGTTAGCGTTAGATTTGTTTCTCACGTTGCGCACCACAGTTTCCATCATCACTGTACACTCAGACAGCACTCAACTAAATTTCACACACCACTGTATCTTTGAAGGGTATATTAGAACCTAAAGTAGGCCTAGTTCAGCCAAGCTACTTTTATCAATGTCTTCTGTACTATGAAGAGGCAGTGATACAGCTAAATGCTTGCATGCATTTTCCTTGAAGGAAAATAATTTCTGGTAAAATAATGAATAACATCAATTTACAATAGTTCACAGTAGGTTACATCACATGCTGTCGAAACTAGTGCACATCGTTCCACAAAAGATGCTACATGCCAAATGCATCAAGGTCTAACAGAGCTGTGATTTCAATATTAGTATTGGGTAACTTTAGAACAGTAATTGGAGTCGTTCAGCAGTTAAATTAGGTTGTTACACAATGCACAATAATCTAATGAAATATAATATATCGAAAACGTCACTTCATAACCCAATAATACATTTTGAATGGCGCGTAAAGTTCACCCATAGCCTACAAATACCGGTACTGAAAATGAAAATTGCACCTGTCGATAACGGTCTTAATTCCATAAGCGATAGAAACCAACCAGAAACAACAATTGCACTTACATGAATTGCAGCTGATTCAATAGGGGGATGGATTTGGAAAGTTAGGGTTTGGAGAGTCCTGTGTCGACGAGGTACTCCAAAGACGAACCGTCCAAATTAGCCAAATATCACCTCAGAAGGACATTTAAAGTACGCAGCAGAATTAGAGGGAGGGGCTGCTAGCACAGTACCTCCTCCATATGGTTCTCTAGCGCACTGGATGCTGACGGCGTGTCAAACATCCCCCTCAAAAGCTTTCTGCAGGCTCCTAAACTGCTGTGAAGTTCTCATGACAGGTTTAGCATCCCACACACAAACATAGACACATTGAATCTGAGCAGTATAGAAAACATGTTCTAGACATGACAGATCAGACAAAAGAACTATGAGGACGTCTTTTTAAAAACTGTATTATCAGGATGAAAACTTTATCATGTGTCATGATGTAAATGCAATTACAGGAAGCAGTGAGACAGCAGACATATCCTCCAATAAAGTGGGTTTATTTCCCACACAACTACTTTATTGTAACATTATTAAGGTAGTCAGACCCCCACTGAGAGAACACACAGTGAAGCTCCAGACATGAAGCTCCAGACACAGCAAGAAGAGTCAGTCACTGTGACTTTTATGGATACCCTAACTATTATCCTCCTAGTGCTTCAGATGAAAAGGGCATACGTCGCTTGTCAGTGAGTTAAAGTCCCAGCTGTTAAAGAGAGAGATCGGCTGTCAGGGGAGAAGAGTGGGCGTGATGGAGACTCCCTAGATTACATATGTTTTTAGGAAGGCAAATCCCACAAGCCTTGTTGTGTCCCTATCTTTACGCAAATCACATTCCTCCACATCCCCCCCCCCCCCCCCCCTAAAGCACATTCCCACAACTCTCCGTTTCTCTTTAGTTGAGCTTCCTATATAAGGACAACCTCCTATTTTGTCCAATAAATCACGCTGGCAATGCTCGATGTTTCCAGGGAACAAGGAGAGACTGGTATGCTCACAAACTCCATGACAGTGGCTGAGCAGGAGATGTCCAAGAGCACAAAAAGGGGGTTGGAAAGAGAACCCCGTCTCTGGTCAGTATCAAGAACAGCGGACCGATGGGTGTGGAGACGGGATGGGGAGAGACCGGGATCCTGGAGAGGGACAGGGGGACAGAGAGAGAGAGGGGGGGAGATAGAGAGAGAAGGAGAGAGAGAGAGAGAGAGGGGAAGAGGGAGATAGAGAAAGAGAGGAGGAGAGAGGAGAGGGAGAGAGGGAGGGAGAAAGAGAGATAGCGAGGAATACGAGAGGAAGATGTGCAGTCCCTGCATGGGCTGTGTTGTGCCATATAAGGCCAGTGGGGTCTGCCAGGAATCTCAGTAGCATTCTGCATTGGAAGGGCTAACCCAAGCGCTCAAGACCAAGTGACTTTATATGGTGCACCAGCAATAGCATTGTTGAAACAAACAGGCTACCACTAGCATAAGGGTAGCTTTCACTATTTACTCAAGCCCCCTTTTAAATGCTCGCTGCTATAAAATCACAAGAGATATTGTTACAGATGGTGTGTTCCAACATTCATATGCAAACAGTCAACTGGTCTGACAACATTCACATGGATTTCTGCTATATTAAGCACTGGAGACTTACATTGCAATTTCTTCAACAATGACAAAGGTCTCATGCAAGACATGTACAATAAATAACTTCTGAACCATCCAACCCAAACCTGCAATCATCTGTGCAACATTATAAGGTGAGTGTGAGGGGTGGCATAATAGTTCCACTGTATAAGCAAAGTGGACAAAAATATTTATTCTGAGTGAAATAGGTGTATATTAACTTCACATGATTATATGTGAAAGAATGAGCTTCATCTACAAACTGGTTGTTTTGTAAGGCCCTTTAACATCATTTAACGATCCATCACTTATTTAGAATCACACCTAGCCTCAAACTTAACTATTGACCGAGTTCTGTTTTTGGCCATGGAGCTCTCCTTCGCTCTCTGAGCCTTAGTGGAAAAAGGCAGGAGAGGGCTGGAGCGCAGGAATGCAGAGACGCAGGTCATCAGCTCGTCTCCGCCGGGCGGCCGCGTCAGCACAGGCTGGAGCTGTTCCATTCCCAATGCGGAAAAGAACAGAGCCCTTCATCACTGGAGCTCGCACACTTACGCTCACGTTCCCAATCCACACGGATAAGGATCACCTGAACAAATCACACGCCGGACTCAGATACATCAAATACTGAGAAGGGTGTAGTGGGGAGGAGTGGAAGTGGTCGTCTGGCTAAATGTTTTGATTTGATTATTAAATGAGTATAAATTATGCTACAGTTGTGTGAAGCTGCTTACCCTGCACCTTGTCTAAACGTTCTCTACTGTAGAGACAGTGACCAAAGCTAGTTCTGCCTGTCTGTTTAGTCCTGAACATAAACACAGCACTAACTGTTATCTATATTACCATATGAGGTGCTGAAAATGATAGCTGGGAAGTTTAATGACAGCATTCATATATCAAAATAATGTATAGGAATGGGCAGGGTTGATAATGGGGAATTATGTGCTTTGTGAGATATAAAAGCTATAAAGATGTGTTTAATGACACAGAAGAATTAGGGTTTCATTACAGAATGATAGTGTTGAATTTAAATGAGAGCAGGGTCCCTGCCCTATCCTCTAAACATCATTAATGCATTTCTCACTGATTGCACAAATTGCTTCCTGATGCTATGTATTTCTTGCGTTATTATGGCACTCATTGTAATCAGTCTTTAAATTATGGGCAGGTTTTTGTGTGCTTTGCATGGCTGATAGCAAACTGCAGAAGGGAAATGGCCACTTGACCAGCTGGGAAGCTCTCACACCAAAACAGAAGTGGAATGTGCTGCATTACCTGTGCATGCAGACACTGCACCTCTGCACATACAAACACGCCAGTGAGAGGCCAAGTGACCAGGATTCAAGTCAGTTTGTTCAAGCGTCTGGTATTTCACCAATCATATTTCCAAATGAAACGATAATCTTATTGAGTCGAGTTGTGTTGTTTGCTTTACCCTTCAACACTCATGTCATTGTTTACATATAATATGATTACTGACTGAGATATGCTTCGCTCAAGATATGTTGTCTGAAAACATTTTTCCTATCTTTGTGTCCCTAGATGGAAACGCTGTCAAACGACATGTTTATGGATAGATTTGACCTCACTGGAATGTCATGGTGCAGTAATTTAGACTCTAGACAAACACCATTCATATTGGAAACTGCTGCTGGTTAATAAGTGTTACTTCACCGACTGTACCCCTGATATGTCTGCTGTATGGACACACACACATTTCCATATATAAAATGTCATCAGTAGCTAGAGTTCTAAAATCTTATCTCTGCTGCACACATCAGGATCTTAGATTATTTGCACCATTCTGGTTTTAATAAAACTCTCGAGCAAAGCTTTGCTAGGACTGCTGCTTTAAGTCTGTAACCCTGTGGCATGATTGAGACAACTGGTTTATTACATCTAATGTTACCCCATCAGTCTCTGGGAGATAAGAATGCTGAACTTCCATTTATGGAGCACAAGGAAATGGTGAAAGTTTAGTAAGGGGCACACAAAGATGTGTGACCTGTGCTAATTTGGGCCAGGAATATGTTTAGCAACTCAATATGGCTACTTCTTAGCAGATGTGGAGGTAGGGGGTGGGGTGTTCACATTACTCGCATTAGCCTTTTAAAAACGACACACTATAACAAAGCACAATGGAAGATACTTTTATCGTATATTAACGTATATCAACCTCTCCATCATTATGTTTCAAACCGTCATCAAGTGCATTATTTAAAGAACACCGGCGGTCTACTATGGTAGTCTTTGGTGAGAAGGGTTGTCCTTATACAGACACAGACTCGCCACTGTCTCCCAGCATTTGGCAGGTGAGTTATGGCTGCTATTCATTCATCCAGGATAACAGAAGGGCGCGGGAATACTGTGCAACACGGCTTATGCACATCAGAGGGAGTAATATCAGTCGAGGCGGCAACTAATGATGATCCTGATAGTCAATTAATCTGACAATTATTATATTGAATAATTGAGCAGTTGTTTAATCAATATAATGCCAGAAAATTATAACAAAATGTTGATGAGTGTTTCCCAAAGCCCAATAATATGTCATCAAATGCCGTGTTTAGTCTATATTGTACACAGTTTTAGCCATATATTCAGTTTATGGTCATAGAGGGCTCAATACAGCAGAAAATATTTAGGCTTAAGAGAATTCAGGGATAGTTTCCTTAAATAGTGACATAAACTGATTAATTAATTCATTGTTGTAGACCTATTATATACTGTACACGCTAATATTTGTGCATGTGTACATCAGAAGGTGCATCTTAATGAATAAACTCTCCCTTCAAAGATCTTGTGCACCTCGTTTGCATGTTTGTGGAGAGATGCACGGCAATCAGTAATACTACTGCCACCTAGTGGCCACTTGAAAATCTGACTTTGTATCTTACCCAATACTGCCTTGATATGAGAAAGTGCAATTCATCTATACCAAGACAGGATTTGCAGTCATATAATAAAATTAAACTTTAATCAGTAGGTCAAATAGTCCTACATATATTTGCAGGGCAAATCTAACATGTGAGTAAAAATCTATGATAACAAATGGAATGTTTACAGTGTGGGGGAAAAAAGCAGGTTAAACATTCATTGAACATTTATCAGTAATGCACTTACTCAGGTGCTGTTATTTAGACCTATGCTTGCTTTTAAGGTCCATTTTCTTCTCTCTTGTCAACTCTTGTATATATTTAGGATCAGTTATCTGAAAGGATCCAGCGTATTAACACTGCCTTATCATACAGGGCACTTTTCTCCACATCGGTGAATGAACGAATGTGTGGGCTTTTTCCTCTACAAAGTCCAATCCAAAATTAAATATTCTGGTAGCAGAAGAAACTTTCTGCAGACAGCTCATAACTTATAAATATCCCCCAAAATATTTCTGGGGCAGAGACTGTTATCTATTTTGAGTGATCCTAACTGTTTAAATTTCTTATTCATAATAGTAGGCACTGAGAGCATGAAATGTACACAAGTGTGTCACCTGTTATATACATAATAATTTCAGCACATGGCTCAAACTCAGAATATTCTAAGAGAAAAGCACAATCCTGGCACGTATTCTTACCCCAGCTGGAGCAGTTAGAGCCAGTGCAAACATGCATTTCGGCATGGTTGGTGACAAGAGTCAACCCTAATAGTTTGTGGTCTTACCATAATACACAGGCCTGAGATTTCAGTCAACAACTGGCTTCAATACATGTACAATTCAGCAGTCTTTGGTGTTTGGCTTTTGTGAGGTCAAGGGGGCAGAGTTCCTGAGAAACAGCTTGTCCTTAGTCTCTCCACTCTGAAGGAAATGTGACAGCAGGCCATAGAGAAGCGGCCTATGGAGAAACAAAATGTGGGACTTCATTATTAGCCCTTCGGAGGAAGAATTCGGGCCCATACCAGAAATTTGTGTCAACGTAGACTTGGAGGTCAAGGTAAGGTACAGTATGGATATATCCTACTCACAATGTCCTTGCACTTGGGTCCTCCACAACATTGAGTTCATTTGCCACAAATTGCCTATCTAAAGGAACTTCAGGCTGACCAGATTCTGTAAATAAAGGCTGTATTAATATTTAACTCATTTGTGGTTGCATGCCATGCACAGGATACATTGTTGTGGCAAAATACGTTTAGTTACCTGCTGTCAGTACTGAAGCAGTGTAGTGATACTTATTGAATTCCAAATACTCTCGGATGAGCTCATTGATAAGAAGATTCTCATGTGACAGGGGAGGCCGGGGTTCACTCTGGTCGTCCAATGCACTGAACACCTCTGCTCGAATCCTCGCTTTCAGCTGTCCCAACACTCCACGAGCTTCAAGAGTTTCCCTGAGCGCTTGAAACAATTTGACCAGACAAGTTAACGTTAACGTTTTTTAGTAGACCCTGACCAACAATCTCGCTAGAACCAAGCAAATCATGTGTGGTAGATAGCTAGCACAAAGCTCAAGTTAACCATTCAGTTTCATCGGTCTCTGTTGCCAGGTAACGTTAACATCTTCGGCATTGATTTTCCAGCTATCTTCAGAGGAAACTACTGATCTCAAAACAACATGTCGCTTTTGATGACACATTCACTTGATAAGCTGTTTTTAGAGACCAGTGAATACTCCTGGAGTTACCTTGACCAGCCAGTAACGTTAACCTATCTTCATAAAGATAAGCAGCTCTCAGTTGCTTTCTAATTAGCATCACTAACTAGCAAGCTAGCTTTGATCATAGAAGCTAAGTTAGCGTGTTAGCTCTCGTAACTTAACTACTTCAGTGACACACTTCATATCTGTAAATTATACTTACCGCATTTTAACTCTGTAATTGAAGCCATAATAACAGTTGCGCTTTGTTATTAACCAAAGTAGTAGTAGCCTATCCCTCCCACCACTTCTTCGGCAACTTCCAGACACAACACAAGCGTGGGTCGGGTCACTTAGCTGGCCACCTAGTGGATGACTCCGGGCGCGCATCGCATTGTTTAGGCTATTCAAAATATCCTATCTGTTCTCTAACAGTAGAGACAGTCTGTTGCTCTACCAATTTAGTCATCTGTAGTTCTACATAAAGCTGCTAGATTTCATTGATTAGAAACTGGCTATTTTTCTACTGTAGGCTAGCCTACTACAGCAAGGTCTCCCAGTGAACTAATCATTTAATGATCAAAAGCCAGACACTGCGATTATATTATGCATGGGCCTATCCCATTATACAAAAAACACCTTATTCACAAAATATTTCCAAAATGTTTATTTGTTCCCCCAGATTATTAAAAATATAAACATGAGGAAATGTACAGATTAAATATATTCCAAAAAGTATAAATAAAATACAACCCAGAGCTTTATGGTATATAAAAGGCATTTCAGTTTTAACTATATTACAAAATATTGTGTAGTCTTTAACAATAAGACTGGCTATTCTTCTCCCATTCCATAGTCTGTGTTGTAGGCCTACAACTAGTTACTGAACAATATAGAACTTTAGACAAACAAGTTACAAAAGCTCTGTTACAAAATGACAGAGGATGGCAATTAACAAAAGAGGAAATACTGCAAATAGTTTGAGGTTTACAATACATGTAATACTTCTGTTTCTTATCAAGTCTGTTTGAATGGTATGTAAATCTGCAACAGCCTCTCACTCTTGTTAAAACATGCTAAACATTTTTTTTTTTTTTTTTTTTTTTTTTAATCAAGTCTGATTGTAAATTCTAAGTGCAACAGGAGATTAAGTTTGCCAACATTTCCAGCCCAGTCAAGCATTTTATGTGTTTACTTTTCTGAAAATAAAGATAAACACCACAACATACTTGAACCAGCATCTTGGCATTCTCTGCGTGCCTTTCCCATAAAATACTAAATGGTTGGTTGGAGAGTCAGACTCAAACGTTTTTTCTAGGTCAGTGAGGCAGTATGTCAGTAAACATATTTGTCCCAGTTTCTCTTATCACAAGATCTTGTGAATCTACAGAAACAGAGTTGTCAGGCAGCCTTCTGTACTCCAATCTATGGAATGTATGGTCTTCATGAAATGCTTCATCGCTCTACAAGTAAGGCTTGTATAAAACAAATTTTACTTTTTATTATTATTCACATTCAGCAATACTTTGAATTCATTTTGAAGTCATCGCAGCTCAGCTGTATCTCTGAAGTATAAACAACTATTTACAAGTTTGTGAAAATCCTGCATGAGAACTATTGCTTGCGATGCCTACAGTACCTGTCTTCATTTGATCCTTCCCCACCTTCCTACGTGGGCATTAGTGAGACCCACCATAGAAATGGAGGACTAAAAAAAGCTGCAGCTTCACATGCTAAATTAAGTGTGCATCAGTGTGCTCTTGAGCACCCTCTTCAACCTGAGTAAAAGGTTCAATTTAAACTTGGCACGACCACAGCCTGCAAAGTCAATTCTTTGGTCTGGCACTAGTCTTTGTTGAGGCAAAAAAAAGTCAGTCATCTCATCAGGGCCATCTGGGTCCGGAGACGACAAGTTATGCAAGCCCAGCTTCTCTGCACATTCTGTAGAAGTGGCCTCGTTTTGAGATGAGGTTCGCTGGGGTGTCCATCTCTTTGATGTATCCCTTGTCCATGACAATGATTCTGGAAATAGACAGGGACAAAATTATTGTAGGTTCAGAGTCAAACTGAAATTCACAAATATGCATTCCGCATATTCCACAGACAGCTTTTGGTCAGCTTTTTAAATGTTATGTAATGCTTCTCATGACACGATAATTTGTGGAACACTAGCTCATATACGTACACCTTTCAAAACAGATCCTGGATTACAAAGCAAATGTTGATCAAAGGTTTTTGACAGACAGCCCCTTACTTTGTGTAGTCCATGATGGTGTTGAGACGGTGGGCGATGGTTAACACTGTGCAGTCCTCAAACTGGCTGCGAATGGTGGACTGGATCAGGGTGTCCGTCTCCAGATCGACCGCTGCTGTGGCCTCGTCCAGGACCAGAACTTTGGTTTTGCGCAGAAGAGCCCGTGCCAAGCACACCAGCTGCCGCTGTCCAAGACTGTGTGATAGAACGCACAGCAGACAATCCCTTAACATTCTGATGAAGCACTTAGCATGCCAACACATTCACCACAGCTGAAGTCAAATCATTATTTTTTTCACTTGTTATTTACTTTCGAGTTCCATTCTACAATAATATGGCAGGCGGTTGATATTAATTGATTCCAGAAGATTCAGCAGTAAGTGCAGCGTGTTGTCTCACCTGAGGTTCTCGCCTCCCTCTGAGCACTCATAGTTGAGCTTGTCTGGCAGTCCAGACACAAAATTCTTGAGGTGAGCCAGTTCCAGGGCGCTCCACACCTCCTCATCAGAATAGGCGTCAAAAGGGTCGAGGTTCATACGGAGGGAGCCCGAGAACAGCACAGGATCCTGCAGGGGGAGGAATTACACAAGGTCATTACAGATGCAGCGATTATCAAGTTGATGAGTGAAGTTCATTTTGTGTGAAACAACCACTAATGAAATGATGCTTCTGCCAGAACTCCTGACATTATGCACTGCAGCAGGGATTTGGCAAGAATATATGATAAGTGTTCAATAAGTGTTCTTAGGCAGGTACAGTATTTGTGAGTAGGTCTACCATATCCACTATTATTCGTATAATTTACTGCTGACATTCCTGATACAGAATCAGGCGAGGTTCAGGATCGTTGCTCAGGGCCAAAAGAGCTGTCTCGACAATGCATCCCAATAATTACAGAGTATAACAACAACAACAATACCTGTGGGATGATGGTAATACGGGATCTCAGGTCATGAAGGCCGATCTCTGAGATGTTGACACCATCAATGAATATCTTTCCTTTGGCTGCCTCCAGAATCCGGAAGATTCCCAGTGCCAAAGAGGACTTCCCCGCTCCTGTCCGTCCAACAATTCCAATCTAAAATAGAAGAGGAAGTAGGAGGAATTGGATGACAGGCGCTTAAATTGCACAACAGTTCAAAATACTCGGTCTTTTGATATGTGATTATGAAACCGCGGCTGCGCGGTTCGACTGACCTTCTCCCTCTTCTGGATGTGCACCGAGATGCCTTTCAGCGCCCACTCCAGGCCTCTGCGGTACTGGAGGCCGTACTCTTGGAATTCTATCGTCCCACTCTCTGGCCAGGCCAAGGGTAAGGAGCTGCCCTCAACCGTCCATGGTGCCTGAATTTGGTAAATATTTTTCATGGTGTTACAAAAATGACTGTCATTGCCCTTCCTCATGTCTGAGGAAGGGCAGTGTGGCCCGAAACGTCACATGTGGTGAATAAAAGAAATAATCTATTGGAGCCTTAGTGTGCGGACTTTTTTTGTCCTTTTTACTGTTACAAAAATGAGGCTTTAGAATGTTGTCATTGACATTCTTTTTTTTTATATATATTTTTCATGTTTATGAGTGATATTTTTTACATATTGATGGAAGAAGGTTCATGGCTGCTAAATTAATGAAGACCGCATCTGTAGTAAAGGTATGCTCACCTCTTTTTCTGTCTCGCCATACTCCTTTACTCTCTCCACTGACACAATGTTGTTTTCCACGTCTGTCCAAGACCGCACAATCCAGCTGAGTATAGCTGTCACCTGTAATGCATGGATCAACATCAAGTTTTAAATGTCAGTTATACTTTGTGGTGTGGTTGCAAGTTTTTATGCAACCATGTTGTGTAACAAAAGATTCATAAAGATGTTGTCTTTCCACAGCATTTGTTTAGAACTGGGGTGACCACAAATTGAGAAACCAAGAATAAAAGGAATCAGAGGCAAGAGGGAGCAGCTCTCTGCACTGAGGTTAGACAGTAAATTCCTCTGAAAACGGGAAAAGGAACAAGGTTTCTATTGTTGACTGTGTTTTACTGCTCTCTTTTGGGTTTTACTGTGTGTTCACCAAAGTATGCTTACCTGAAGGGAATGTGATACAGCCAGACCAACAATACCAGGGCTTAGGGTGTCTTTTCCCATCACAGACAGAATCGCAGCTGCTAAGACAACACCATTGCCAAGGAACTCAAGGTTCACTGCAAGCCACCTGTGGAAGAAACACAAATCAGTTACGACACTTTAAACATTCAGCTCACAAAATGTACTAAAATACCCCGTTTACTTAAGGAGGAGGGCAATACCACCATCTCGTAAAAATCAAAGCTGATGGTAATAACAAAGAAATGGTCTTAGCAGTGTCAGATGAGGGCTTTGGATTTTGGTGACTTGGTGACTTGGTGGTCTGTGATCATACTGTATGTGTTTTCTAACCTGGTGGCCACGAAGCGAGGAAAGTAGGCTGTCTGGTTGTGGTCCACCCTCTGGTTGGCCTGCTGGATGAAGCGGGACTGCTCGCCAAAGGCGCGGATGACGCTCGCACCCTGGACCGTCTCGTTGAAGTGGGTGTAGATGGGCGAGCGACTGACTGCCTCCAGTCGACGCAGCTGGCAGGATGTGGCCACGTAGAAACTCTTTTGCCGCAAAAGAAGACAACAAAAACCACCAGTTTTAGTCTCACCCAAAGAGCCACAGAAGGTTTTCCAGACATACAGAACCCACCATGGTTTCAACGTCTGTGTCAGCAGAATTGTGAGAACCTGCCCTAATTCAACACCAATATCAGTATATCTGACTAGTCTTAGAAAAACTCCTATATCTGAAAATGGAGGCCAGAACATACCTGCACAAAGGCGTATAGAATTGCCAGGGGTAAGATGATCACAGCAGCGAAGGGAGTCGCCAACAGCACAATGATGCAGACCTCCATCAGCTTGAAGAAGTAGTTCAGCATCATCTTCAGGCCCTCAGGAATCATGCAGTCGATGGCGTCGATCTCCTTAGCGAAGCGGTTCAGGAGGTTGCCGCTGGGTGTGGTTTCAAAGAAGGACATGGGGGAGTGGAGCACGTTGTTCAGGAGATCCATGTGCAGGTGGCGAGAAGCAATGATGCCCCCCACAGAGATGGCCACGGTGGTCCCGAAGATGCCAATCCCTTCAAAACAAATCACAACACTGTCAGTGTTACAGAGAGAAGCTGATGGTTAACAGTGACACAAATATGTTACAAATATACATTGATTCATACAGTATAGCCCACAGTCTGGTTTGACGTTGTTTGAAAAGTTGTACCTATTTCAACTCATTATTCATAAATGACATCTTCAAATCAACTGCCTTGCCCTTGACTAGTCCACACGTTGAAGTGTCTCTCTCACCTTGAGCGAAGCCCAGGGCCCCGTAGACTGCCAGCTTCATGTCTGTGTTGACCTGCGTGCCGTTCACCACGGGCTCGTCGGCCCACATGCTGAGCCAGTAGCTGTAGGACAGAGAGGCGGCCCTGCTGGAAGACGTACAGGAACACCACAGGCAGAATGAACGCCAGGCCAATGGTCCGGAAGTACTCCATGTACATCTCCAGCTTCACCTGCAATCAGACACAGAACAGTGTGGTCAGCACAAGAGCAGACACAGAACAGTGTGGTCAACACAAGAACAGACACTGAACTAGTCTTTAAGGTCACCATGTCGAGGCTTGAAACCCTTTTGGCACATTTGGTGGTCTCTGGCAAAACAACCTCATGCCTGAGTTAGCGTTGCGCTTGTTATAGCTTGCCTGATAAGCTCTCATGGTATAGCAGGAGGGGAGCTGAACTTACCCTGCCGGTGCGGGCCTTGTCGGCCTCAGTTAGCTTCCCCAGGTCCTCTGGCATCGGCTCAGGGTCTGAATCTGCGATCTGCTCCATGTTCTGTATTATGACACTGTTCCTGTCACCGCTGAGGAGAAAGAGAGGTTTGAAGATCACCATGTTAGTCAAATGTGCTACCAGCCGGAGGAATAGACATGTTGAGATTTGTTTTATTTAGAATGCCAGTGAACAGTAGTGGCCTGGTAGTTTTAGTCCATACCCGATGAGCTGCTCTTGT